>NC_054704.1:2500890-2734468 GCF_016097555.1 Gigantopelta aegis
GATCTAACAGCAGCCAGTTGGAGCTCATATCCACCAATCAAAACCTTACTTGCAGAATCATGCCACGAAACATGTCGTATACCCTCAGGATAATACGGAATGTTTTCAAATTATTTTCAATTCACTGGCATGATTCTGCAAGTAAGGTTTTGATTGGTGGACATGAGCTCCAACTGGCTGCTGTTAGATCCACATGTAATAGTGGAGCTAATTTTAATTAGATTGTCAGAATACGTGTTGTGTTTAATATTTCATGCTACATGTATTGGCATATTTAAACATTGAAATTAGGTCGATTAGAGTTGAAGTGTTGGTAAGATCTGCGTGATGACTAACATTGTAGCGGCCATATTGAATTTATGCAAATTAGGCACTGTTCCGCTGCTTGGATTTAGGAGGTATTTGTATTTGTTTCTTTGTGGGCCTTTCTGAAATGAATGGTAAAGAAATAATTTCTGTTGCAATGTGTTGTGGATTATTTCATAAATTGACTGGACTAAAGTACCGTCGGCCATAACTCTGTCAAAACTAGGTAAATCGCCATGAATGTCAAACTTGATCTGTAAAAGTATTTGATAAAGCTACACACAAAATGTCAAATTCATAGCACAAGGCATTGCGAGAAAACACGTCCCGACAACTATATGCGGGACAGATGGATGGACAGATAGGACAGTCAAAGTTTAGTTTTCTTTAAAGACATCACTAGAGCACATCGGCTACTGGATTTTAAACATTCAGTAATTTTGATATATAGTCTTAGGGAGAAAAATCACTACATTTTTCCAGACAAAATAGCACATACCACGGCCATTCAAATCTTTGGCTAACCTATTTTGCACATTTAAGTTATGTGACATGGTGAAAGGCATTGCATCTAATATAATGTATTAATCTGTTGTGAGTGTTTTCTAATACATTTTAGGTAATTATCTTATCCATGCCCTTGTTAATACATTATTAGTCCATGCTTTGCTACTTTTTACTCAAATAACTCTGTTAACACAATCTAGTACAAACTTTACCACTGGTAAAAATAACATAACCATTTGCATTTTGACAAGGTTATTGTAAAAAGTCTACACAATTAAATCTGATAGTGTACGTAGAATAGTGTAGTGGTGATACGGTATATTTGGAATTGTATTTAGATCTATTTTGACCTACAGTCAGTTTAAATATATCAACCATCTGTATAGTAGCGTTAATTTATATATTTGTGTATTTTAAAAGTTTCCAGTCATTGAAAATTTATTCATCATATGATTAATCATCTCCCTGCAGACTTGCACACTCACCTTTGCACTGTCCAAATCCAGAAAACAATCTAGTTTGTTCCTTCTGCAGAAACACTCTCTGGTACTAATCCCATTTTCCAATTACACCTAACAGCCTCCAACAGTTGTGTTGTTAGGAATGACATATACGTTCCTCCTTTTTTTCGTACCATTCCCAATGCTATGCTTTTAGGCAGTGTTCGTGTGTCATCCACTGTTATATGTAGATGCGCATGCTGTGGACTTCAGTGACACTTGCTGAGAGTAGGGAAAGCATCTCTAGCCAGATGATGTATTTCTGTCTACCTTGCGGTGAAAGCTTTGTATTTTACGAAACTCCAGCTTGTCATCTGATTGGCCTTTGAGTAAGTAGAATGTTGTTCACAAACACTATATATATATCAATTTAACATAATATCTTACAGTTTCAGTGCAATGAAAGTATGTGATATTTTTCAGGTTACATACTTTAAGAATTTGATAACTTTGTAAATTAAATGTAAATTAATCAAGGTCACGGCACTAGGTTTAATATATATATATATATATATATATATATATATATATATATATATATATATAAGGATTGTCTGTTATTTCTTTTACGTTCATCGGGGTATGAACGAAAAAACATCATCCGCAAACTGTGTGAATCGCCGAAGCTTCAAAAACAACTAAACGAACTATCCTTGTTACAAATGACTTGCATTGAAGCTGATGCAAACCAGGAAATGTTTAGAAAACGAAACAGCACAAAAACGTATATAATGGCAGTTGGGAGAAGACCATAGCCTGCTTATAAGGTGACAAGCTAGATTTGCTTAAACTGCAATTAGTTCACCAGAAGGTAGGCGGCGGAAGTACATCATGGCCTTGTGTGAAGCTACCAGTGCTTCCCCCAACCTCACGAACTGCCATATCCATAGCATGCGCGTCTAACTGAAATTGCAGTAGTAGGTACCTGTCAGTCTTAACAGACAAGAGGAGCCAGCCCCAAACGAAATGTCAGAGGCTGTTACGTGTGATTGCAAAGTGAGGTGTGGATTATGTTTGGATAATAATTATTCCAAAATGCATTTACATTTTTCTTGTCCATAAAGTAATTTGATTTAACCGTGACCGTATTTATCAAGACGGTGAACATATTTTTTTTCCAGTTCATCATAATATGAAACCCAATATGTTTCGAAACATAAAATAGATCTGATATGAATGCAATATACAAAGAGGACGTATTCTACGAATGTATACGACTTTTGTTTATTTATTTAACACTGAAATACACGGTGTGATACCTTCCATCATGCCACTGAACATAAATATGCAAAATATTAAAAGATTAAAAAAAAAAACACCTCTAGGAAAATACAATGTTAAAAGTATTAAAATTGGGATATTGTGATAGCCATTTTTATTTTTTCCAAATAAAATATACGTTTTTATACTGCAAGCTGTTTCTGTTTTTTTATTTATTTTATATTACATATATTACCACATGTAAACATTGCAATTAGTTTGGTTAGACGTGAAAATTTATAAAAAATGTGTAATGACTAATATTTTGGCGGCCATATTGGATTTATGCAAATTAGGCACTGTTTCACTGCTTGGAATTTGGAGAACGTTTTATATGTTTCTGTTTTAGCCTTTCTGGGGTGAATGGTCAAGAAATAAATTCAGTTGCAATTTGTCATGGGTTTTCGCATAAATTGACTGGACTATACTGTCAAATAGTACCATTACCGCAGAATTAGCTACAGGAACACCTTGCGTCACTTCTGTTTGGCAGTGATTCGCGTTTTAATCATAATTTACCAAATAACAATGTGACTGTGACTATGAATTCGTTCAGACATTAAGTCACACAAAGAAGCTTTACACAGCTCACCAAACGGTCCGAGTCTGTAGTTGACTGCTACAACGACGATGATGCCTAACGCCGCCAAGACGTCTCCATGAAACATGGCAGCCATTCCCTGCTCGTTAGAACCGCCATGCACGTACACCAACACAGCCAGGTCGTTCACAGTAGCACCGGGTGTCTTGAAAGATCAAACACGTGGAAATAGTTTAACATAAAAAAACATTTCGCTTTACTTAATTTATTGTGGTTATTCATGTGTACAATTAAGGAGATGGGTTCAAATCCTGGCACCCCCGTCTGTTGGTGTCGGGTCAATTGAACAATATTAAGTGAGAGAGAAGGCAGTGTATTCACCTTACATGCGTTCAAGTTGCAGTCATCATTCTGGGTAGGAGCCGAAACTAGTGTACTAGGCGTACGGTCTCCCATTTGTTAGGAGTGGGGGGTTGGGGGGGATCGGGGGGGGGGGGGGGGGGGGGGGGGGGGGGCAGGCTGATTTTGCCAGAATTATGCAAAAATGCCAGAATCTGGATAACAACAGATATTCAAATTAAGATTACTATTATATAGCTATATAGGGTTGCAATCGAATCACTAAGCATTTTCACGTGGATTACAACTAATATTACCCGAGGGACAAAGATGTTCAAATACAGGCAGTTCTCGTCATGGTAGCTGAAGTCTGGCACGTGGTCGCTGACGTAATGCCAACTGGTCTGAGGACAGGCTGGTGGTATCTCCGTCGTGTTCAGAATGTCCGCCCATGATTCAGGATCTTGGGGATTCTATAAATAAAACAGATGTTCAATTCTTGTCAACACAGACGGAAGGTACACTAAACTTCACATATAAAAACAAAATAGGCTTACTTTCACATACCAATACCATACTAGTTAGTCTGTTTACCAAATCGCCATTTCTGGCTTGCAGTTCGGTATCCACAATGGTTCTTTGTAGTGTTTTCATTGAAGGTGCTGATGGGGGATCCGAGGGGTGCAAAATACGTACATTGGGCATTTTGAAATATTCAAGTGGGCTGCCAAACAACACAAATAACAATACCTCGGATATTTTATCATCTATGACAAACCTGTTGATGTATATTATGGTGGTTTATGGGTGAAGGAATTAATTTTTAACTACTCCCAGCTAAGGTCTCACTACACAGATCACTTCCGGGTGAGAGTTCATTCATCACGGTCCACTATAGTTCCTAATTGTGACACATGTTATGGTTCACATATTCACTTCTAGGAAATGGTGAAGAATTAAAACAATATGTATGTTTAATGGTAAGCCTTCTGGCTGTATTTTGCCCATGTTATTTTGTAATATTGTGCATCGACCTTTTAGGACATGGGTATATAGCGCAAGTGACAGCCGGAGTGAATCGGTTAATGAACCACCTGTTCGGACCGGTACTACAGCCAGATGCGGTCATATAGCAAAAAACTGAGACGGAAATGTTCTCAATTTTGGAGTGAAAATAAATGCTTATATAATGTATGTTCGCAATGGTGTATGTTGTTTGTGCCAACGAGAACCCGTTCTATGGGCAATCTTCACTTGAAGTTGGGCAGTTTAACATGGGTTTCAATGGCAGATGACATCTGTGTAGTGAGACCTAATTAATGCATCACTATTTCATTTAAATTCAAGACGGCCGCACCTGTAGCTAGAACAAGGACATTGCAATGATCGCATTTTACCTCCACTGGAAACAATTTTCATGTTAGTGGTCGACTTTTTATGAAGCATGAACTTGATTTATAACAATATGTTGCTAACTGAGATATTGCATCATCATTTAAACACAAGGTGGCCATTAAAACGGTTACCAAGAGTAAGATGTGGTCATATCTTACGTTCTATTTTACCCCAAGCAATAATTTATACTTCAAATAAATTCAATTCTCACATTCATTTTCTTATATAGAAAATGTTATCATTGTATGAATTCAAGATGGCTAACAAAAATGGTTGAAAAAAAAAAAAAAAAACCAACCACAGAGAACTGGCCACAGAACTAACAAAAGCCGTGGTAAGTACTATCCTGCATATGACATTTAAGTAGCCATTAACTGTGTGGTCCTTTACTATATGTCCGACGCCAATTTAAATGTAAATAAAATTGTGCTGGTGTGTGCTTAGATAAAACATTCATTTCATTCTGGTCTGTTTTGAGACGAAGACGCCTGTGGTACTAGGCTCATACGATTGAACCACCGCTACGCCTGTGGTTCTAGGCTCATAAGATTGAACCACCGCTACGCCTGTGGTATTAGGGACATAAGATTGAACCACCTCAGCGACTGTGGTATTAGGGACATAAGATTGATCCACCTCAGCGACTGTGGTATTAGGGACATACGATTGAACCACCTCAGCGACTGTGGTATTAGGGACATAAGATTGAACCACCTCAGCGACTGTGGTATTAGGGACATAAGATTGAACCACCTCGGCGACTGTGGTATTAGGGACATAAGATTGATCCACCTCAGCGACTGTGGTATTAGGGACATACGATTGAACCATCCCAGCGACTGTCGTATTAGGGACATAAGATTGAACCACCTCGGCGACTGTGGTATTAGGGACATAAGATTGAACCACCTCGGCGACTGTGGTATTAGGGACATAAGTTTGAACGACCTCGGCGACTGTGGTATTAGGGACATAAGATTGAACCACCTCAGCGACTGTGGTATTAGGCTCATAAGATTGAACCACCGCTACGCCTGTGGTACGAGGGACATAAGACTGAACCACCTCGGCGACTGTGGAATTAGGCTCATAAGATTGAACCACCGCTACGCCTGTGGTACGAGGGACATAAGACTGAACCACCTCGGCGACTGTGGAATTAGGCTCATAAGATTGAACCACCTCGGCGCCTTTGGTACTTGGCTCATAAGATTAAACCACCTCATCGGATGTTTTCCTGTTCCAATCAGTGCGTCCCGACATGTACATGTATATAATACTGTTTGTGTACATCTCAATGATAGATGTGTGGCGTAGTCATGCAAAGTTTCATTCATAAATAGTTTTAAATGGAAGCGACGCCATTTTCTCGATCTTTAATCTGTGCATTTTCTTGTCTTGTTTAGTTATTTTGGAAGTATGTCTGTGCGATTTTTGTCCATCGATGTGCTGAGTAATACATTAAATGCTATACTCGTTCCCATGAGGCCGTTTATATTACAACTCGTGTGCTTTCGCTCGTGATGAATGTATCTGTGTATGTACAAAACGAACTTGGTGTTCATAATTTGAGTAGTGCTACATTTAAGACCACTATGTTATCTGATGAAAAGAAACATGCTAAACACACAAATATGTCCTTCGGACATTTGGCTTCAGCTTAAAATCCGAAGACAGGTCAATTCGTCTTCTATATTGGATTCCAACACGCCATAGGAATCCGTACAAAGAGAGATACAGCAAATGCACCACCACATACCTGTCTCAAGCACTGACCATTATCCCGACCACTAGCAACGATGGCCTTTTTAGGTAGTACCAAATAGTCTTTGAGACAAATGATATTGATCAAATATGGATTATCAAGAATTCCAAAGATTTACTTGAAATCATTCACTCTCAATCCAGATCAAGTTCACTCATATTAAATCATTTGATTTGTCAACATTATACACAACAATCTTCCATGACAAACTGAAGGAAAAACTCCATTACTTAGTAAACGGAACAGTTATAAAGAACGGGGAACGAAGATGTCCACTCTTATCTTCCACGGATCTGGACAATTCGTAAAGACCGAGAGTGAATACAGACTAAAGTATACTAAGACAGACATATAACATAACTTTACTCTTCGCTATACTGACGATCTTATATCATTCAATAATAGCAGGATTACAGATGACCTTCCATTGATTTACTCACGAGTGTTCCAAGTAAAGAAACATCTGAAGGTATTAGATCAGTTTCACACTTCGATCTATGCATAGAGATTCAAATCTATACAGGCCTCCAAACAAAGCTGTATGACAAAAAGGGATGACTTCAACTTTTCAATAGTCAATTTTCCCTTTATGTCGAGTAATATACCTTCTGCTCCAGCTTTTGGTGCCTACACATCACGAACGCTTTACCACTGGGATTCGTCCCGCCCCAGCACAGGACAGAGCTCATAAGTACAGTTGTGATGACATGTACTCATGAATCACTTTCAAAAGTGATGATATCAGGTGTTCCCGAAATATATATATATATACAAATGTATATATATATATATATATATATATATATATATATATATATATATATGTGTCTAACATCAATTCCCGTGGGTTGACCAATTGGGCTAATTCTCTAGCAAGCCAGTACGACTGGTATATAAAGGGATGTGATATGTGCTATCCTGTCTGTGGGATGGTGCATATAAAAGATCCCTTGCTACTAATGATAAAAGGTAGCGGGTTTCCTCTTAAACGTGGTCGGAATTACCAAATGTTGACATCCAATAGCCGATGATTAATAAATCGATGTGCTCTTCAAAACAAACTGTCCTGTGCCAGTTTTCATTCAGAAAACTAGTCTGAGAGTGACAGTCCTTTTTGTGCAAGAAAGATGAGATCTCTAGTAAAGGAACTCATCGGGCCTCGGGAGTGGCTGTCCTCCTACAGACGAGACACTAGATAAAGAATCATGGAATCAACCACTATTTTCCACATTTTACCATTTTTAAAATATGGCTATAGAAATGAAACCTGCTGCCACTACAGTGTCACTGGTTACTCCTACCGCTACGGCATAGCAAATACAGATATTTTATGTGCACTTTTCCGCAGACAGACCAGTACACCCCCCTCCCACACACACAAATGACGTATGCATTCATAATCATAAAACAAAAAACGTTTAATAGAGCAAGTTTACTTTGAAAACTGTCCTGCGTTCTCAAAACAAAAATTGTCATGTATTGTTTATTTTAATGTGAGGATATTCCTTTCAAAAAGACACGGCGCGATATATTCATACGCCATTTGAATATCGAATAATGGCTGACTGGAATTAAAGTTGCGTATGTAGTTTACAAAAGACACGTTATATTAAGCTTGAGATTATATGATAAAGATATTATTACGAGAGAGAGAGAGAGAGAGAGAGAGAGAGAGAGAGAGAGAGAGAGAGAGAGAGAGAGAGAGAGAGAGAGAGAGGGAGGGAGGGAGGACGAAATGAGGACGGGAGATACCACACATATATTTTTATGAAAGAACCGATATATCATTATGTGGGTTGAGTTGTGGGATATACGTTGACAGTAACATAAGTACGACGAATAAATAAACATTAATTTATTTCCAAAACTGGAACAATGAATGAATGAATGAATGTTTAACGACACCCCAGCACAAAAAATACATCGGCTATTGGATGTTTAACTATGGTAATGCAAATCCGCTGAATGGGGTCCAAACTGGAACATAGCCAAATATGCATGCATCCATCCATCCATCCATCCATCCAACCATCCGAGGCAGGACGTAGCCCAGTGGTAGATAGCTTGCCTGATGCCCGGTCGGTCGATGATCGATCCCCGTCGGTGAACCCATTGGACTATTTATTGTTCCAGTCAGTGCGCCACGAGTGGTATATCAAAGACCGTGGTACTGATGGAAAAATGTTTCCTCTCTACAACTGTATGTAAAAATTACCAAATGATTGGCACCCAATACCCGCTGATTAGTAAATCAATGTGTTCTACAGGTGTCGATAAACAAAACAAACTTTAAACCATCCACTGATCCATCCATATCTACGTACCAACCCACCCACCTACATACCTACACACACACACACACACACACACACACACACACACACACACACAGGCATTTAAAGCAGAGTATACCGAAAATAGCGCTCGATATCGGTATTGTGTCAATACCGAATACCGTACCAATACCGAGGTAAATCACCCCTAAAATACCGATATCGATACCGAACCTCAGATTTCAATACCGCCCAGCTCTAAACCATAGCCCTCGACTGGTATATCAAAGGCTCTTGTATGTGCCATCCTTTCTGTGGCAAAGTGCATATAAAATTCCATTTGCTGCTAATGAAAAAATGTGACAGGTTTGCTCTCCAAAATACGTGTCACAATTACCAAATGTTTGACATCCAATAGCAGAGTATTAATTAATTAATGTGCTCTAAAATTGCTAAAACCCCCTAACTGAACGATTTTAGCAAATGTAACAGAGTACCGTTTCATATCTTTATTTTATATGGCATATATGGCATCTCATGGCCCAAGATGTCCCAAGGACATTTTGTGAGTTATAATTTTTTTATATATTAATAATTAAAAAAAATTACGATCGCTCTCCAAACCTCCCCCAAAGTTCCCTTGGCATTCCGCCTCATATCATTGCCCCCCCCCCCCCAATGGATTTTTTTGATCCGCCACTGGTATGTCAAAGTTGACTGCAAATCTCATGTTTTTTAAGTGTTAGAAAAAAGTTATCCCCAAAGAAATAAAGAACCTGACGAAACCAAATAGATATATTATATTAGAAAATAGAACAAATTTCCAAGATTGTCAAATGTTTCTTGCGGATGAATAAATGAATGAATGCTTAACGACACCCCAGCACGAAAATAGATCGGGTGTGACACGAAGGTAAGTACCTTGTAGACGAAATAAATATTAGAAATGAATATGGTTTGGCGCTCTAACCAGGCGACCATTGCTCAGTATGTCTTAACTGACTTCGCCCAGATCATGTTTACGTTTCATATACTTAGTCCGTTTGACATACTTCGTTCGTGCGTTTCATCTACTTAATACGTGTGATCCCCGGCGGTTTACCCCACTGTATAATTCATCCACGAAAAAGTCATTAAATATTTGTAGCACATACCACGGCCTTTGACGTACCAGTCATGATGCACTGGCTGGCACATGAAATAGCCCATTGGGCCCAGCGTCGGGGATCGACCCTAAACCGACCACGCATCAGGCTAGCGCTTTACCACTGAGCTCCGTCGCGCGTTGAAGCCCAAAATGTCCCAACTGAGGCATCTTGGGCAGTGTTCGGCCCAAGATGTTCTTGGGACATCTTGGTCCAAGATATGCCATATATGTTTTACATTTGCTTAAAGCGTTCAAATTGCTTTTTGTTTAACGACACCCCTAGACCACATTGATTTATTAATCATCGGCTATTGGATGTCAAACAATTGGTAATTTTGACATGAAGACTTGAGAGGAAACCTGTCACAAATTTCCATTAGCAGCTACACCCTGCTTGGAATGGATGGATGGATGCATGTTTGTTTGTGTTTGTTCATGGGTACCTGTATGTGTATCTAGTTATGTAAATGTGTTTGTGTGTGCATATTTGGACATTTCCCAGTTTTGGCGATAAATTAATGTTGACTTTCACTTATATTTAATCGTCGTACTTATCTTAGAGTAAGCGTAGTTCCCACTACTTAACCAACATTATGTCCCGGTTCTTTGAAAAACATATTTTTTTGGTCACTGTATATTTGTTTGATCTCTCTTCCTCATTGTGCTCTCCTCTCCTCACCTCACCTCACCTCACCTCACACACCCCCCCCCCCCCCTCTCTATCTGTACATACCATCAATACCATTTATTAGGAATAAAAACTGTACTATTTTTATTCCTAATATGATATTGACGATTCCCGAACAGAGAAGGGTAATAATCTTTTTATCATATACTCGCAAGCTTAATACAACGTATCTTTGTAAACTGCATACGCAACTTTAATTCCAGTTAGTCATTACTCGATATTCAAATGGCATAACCTTACGTTAAAAACTAGTACCTGACATTTTTTTTCAGAACGCTGGACAGCTTTTAATATAAAGCTGCTCTATGAAGCGTTTTTTGTTTATGATTATGAATGCATACGTCAGTTCTGTAGTGTCGCTGTAGCACGTTTATTTACATTTGTACTGCTTTGATCGGATTAATTTACATCTAATTTGAAATAGTATATGTATGTATGTATGTATGTATGTGTGTGTGTGTGTGTAAATGAATGAATGAATGAATGAATGTTTAACGACACCCCAGCACGAAAAATACATCGGCTATTGGGTGTCAAACTATGGTAATGCAAATAAATAAAATAAATCAACATCAATATAAAAATTCAAGGTTTAAACAAAAACAGTGTAAAGAACTGTGCCAAAAATACAAATACAAATATCACAAATATCACAGAATTTTACGGACACCGAATTTTACTCTAAACTTCAATTTGTGCTGTATTGGCCATTCTCAAAGAGAATGTTACACCCCTGCACCACGGTGAGGTTACAGCACGCGCAGGGGATGTGTGTGTGTGTGTGTGTGTGTGTGTGTGTGTGTGTGTGTGTGTGTATATATATATATATGGTGTATAATGCCTTGTCTGTTGTAATAACCAACTGCGCAAGCGCAGCAATTGGTGGTCCTTTTCGGTGGTTTCACATTTCATAACTGATGGATCACCAATTCGAGGGAAATACAGCTAATAACACTGACGGGACCGATAATGTAGTTCGAGCGAAGGATTATAGTCTACCTGGACATGCTCGACCCATCAGCAGTAAAAAAATAAATCGTTTTTGGTTCGAGTGTTGTGTTGTGTTCGACCCTTTCGAGGTCGAGCCAACGAGATTCTACTGTATATATATCTGGTGTGCATGTATAATGCCCTCTCTGCGGGGCAGTGTACATATGATATCCGTTTTTGCTATGCCGTAAGAGTGACGTTGTAGAGGGTTGATATCATGATTATCTAATTATTGCCTCGTCTGTATGAGGACAGCCACTCCCGAGGCATGACATTTCCTCCTTTACTGGAGATTTCCTCCTTCTGGAACAAAGATGACTGCCACTCCCTAACAGTTTACTAAATCAAAACTAGCATAGCTCATTGAAATAAGTACAGCTGTTATGATTTGCAGTCATGAATTACTGTCAAACACTGATATCAAGTGTTCCCAATATATATATATATATATATATATATATATATATATATATATATATATATATATATGTGTGTGTGTGTGTGTGTGTGTGTGTGTGTGTGTGTGTGTGTGTGTGTGTGTGTGTGTGTGTGTGTGTGTTTGTATGTGTGTGTGTGTTATTTCACAATATGTGTGGTCACAATAAAACCATATACATTCCCATTATATCGTTGTCTATAGGTACTAAATAGATATAACTAACACTACACAATACGTCTGTTATGTTCTAAATAAGTCGTGACAAAGATACCAAAATGTAAGTCCGTCACTTCATCTAAAACGATGCAAAAATAAAACAATGTGCCAGAGTTTCACCAAAGAGATGAAAAAATATGCACACGTTCAAAATATGAAATAGCATCAATAGAATAATTGTAGTCATTGATGCATCATAGTTACTATATATAGCATCCAAATGTCTACAATAAACCTTATTGGATGCCCTCAGAGGTTCCTGGATATCATGACCCTGATGGAACAACTTCTGTACCAGAATGATATGGCATTGTTTCATATCTGTGTGTAAGGAGCATGTGCTAAGGTATCTTAGAAATTGTTATATGCAGGCACCAAAAGCTGGAGCAGAAGGTATATTACTCGACATAAAGGGATAATTGACTATTGGAAAGTTGAAGTCATCCCGGTTTTCATACAGCTTAGTCTGGAGACCTGTGCCTCTTTGAATCTCTATGCATAGATCGAGGTGTGAGACTGATCTAATACCTTTAGATGTTTCTTTTTTATTTCAAACACCCGTGAGTAAAACAATGGAAGGTAATATGTAATCCTGCTATTATTGAATGATTAGAAGATTTAAGTAATTACATACAGCTTAGTTTGAAGACCCGTGTCGCTTTGAATCTCTATGCAGAGATCGAGGAAGGAAAGTGATTTAATACCTTCAGATGTTTCTTTTATTTATAACTCTTGTGGGTAAATCAATAGAAGGTAATGTGTAATCCTGCTATTATTGAATGATATAAGATCATCAATACAGCGAAGAGTAAAGTTATACGTTATATGTCTGCCTGAGTATACTGTACTCGGTCTTTACGAATTGTTCAGATACATGGAAGATTAGAATGGACATGTATCTGCGTTCACCGTTTGTGTAACACATGTTCCGCTGATTAAGGAACATAATTTTTCCTTCAGTTTGTCATGGGAGATTGTTGTGTATAATCTTGAAAAATCAAATGATTTAATATTAGTGAATTTGATCTGAATTGAGAGAGAATGATTTCAAGTAAATCTTTGGAACTTGAGAATCCACATGTGATTAATACTACTTGTCTCGAAGACTTTTTGGCAATACCTAAAAAGGCCATCCTTGATAGTTGTCAGGATAATGGTTAGTCTTTGAGACAAGTATTTGGTGGTGTATTTGCTGGACACCGCGATGTATCTCTTCTTGTATGAATTCGTATAACGTATCGGAATCTAATATATAAGAGGAATAGACATGTTTTCGGATTTTAAGCTCCAGCCAAATGTCCGAAGGACAGATTCATGTGCTTAGCATATATCTTCTTCAGATAACATAGTGGTCTTATATGTAGCACTACTCGAATTATCAACCCCAAGTTCGTTTAATATAATAGTGCTTAAATATGATGGTTATGTCAGTGGGCCCTATCACCAACTGTTCATGTAATGTATCCAGAATTTCTATCACAGATAGCCATGACAAAAAGGGCTTCCTGACATAATTTGTCTTCTTTTGTATTTTGACTATTTTTAGTGATGTATTTTGTCTCGAAGATATTTTAGCAACATCACATGCTCCTGTATGTGTGTCGATTGTATGTGTTTGTCTGCGTGAATCTTTGTATTAATACCTGGCTTTTTCCGTCTGTCAACTATACAAAATACACGTGTTACATAAATGGAAATGAAACAAGATCAGTCCAAATCAACGTCTTGTGTCTAAACTGAATATTTAAAAACAGGCAATTTGCAGGATTCGAACTTACTGTACTGAATCGTATGACAGTTGACTGCCCGCAACGTTAACCACTCGGTCACCGATTAACAGTTTGGTGTTAATCAATCTAATTAAAATTAGCTCCACTATTACATGTGGATCTAACAGCAGCCCGTTGATGATGATGATGACAACTAGTTTAACGTGCCCATATACCACTAGGGTTTCGAACACGCCCATCCCGAGTCCGACCTCCGATAAGATCGATAGCCTGACTCGGGATGGGGGTGGGGGGGGGGGGGGGGGGGGGAGGGAGAATGGGCAGAATTTTGAAAATAGCAATTAGTAAAAAAATTAATAGAATAAAAAAACAAAAAAGGTTACAAGCCAAAAATAAAAAGAATTGACTGCTTGGCCGAATATTTACATAATTTGGAGCATTTTAGAAGGACAGCCCAAAACTAAATAAGAGAAAGAAGAGAGGATCGGACTATTTAATCATATTTAAAAAAAAAAGAAGTAATTTCGACATAAAATTTTGAACGCAGATCTAAAAGTTTAAAGTCCGATCGATATGTCCACGCGAGTGGCCTCGTTAAGGCCGTTTGGGTGCACAGCTTAAAGGGACGAGATGGGTTGCACCCCGTGAAAAAAATACCCCTAGATTGACAGTCGATAGACGTTGAAGGTTTAGTGCTGTGCTGAAATAGATCTTGAGAAGCCGGATCCGTCTGAACGAGAGAGTATCAGACTAGGGTATAGTCCAGTCGTCATGGGTTGGTATAGTGGTGTGGACGGGCCCGACTCCGGAGGATACGAGATGGTATCACTATAAAGCAAGGTAAAGTCTAGAAAAAGAGTAGTAGGGGCCGACCCCGCTTCCTATTTCTTCTTAGAGTGGGGCCCGTTGGAGCTCATGTCCAGATGACCTTTCATTCGACCAATCAAAACCTTACTTGCAAAATCCTGCCAGTTATTTGAAAAGAATTTGAAAACATTCGGGATTATGCCGAGGGTATACGAAATGATTCGGGTGAATTACGAAGTATGCCGAAAACTAATTGCAATATAAAATTTTATATAAAATTCGTTTCAAGACGAAAAAAACAACAATCCCGTGATGGTATAGCCATAAAATCTGTTTATACTAGAATGCAATCCAGAGTTTATTACTGTACTTTTCCCCCTGTTTTTTTCAATGTTGAATTAGACGAACAAGTATTTTTAGAATTTGTATGCTCCCGAATAACGCTATAAAAGGCGAAGTGTAATTGGTCGATATTTAAATTGTTATTTATAGATGAAATGTCACCTGGACATAGGAGTACACGCAATGCTGTTAGATCTACTGGTAGACCCAGTGTTAATATACTTGCCAATATCAAAATGCATCATATGAATTAATAAAACACAGATAAAAAAAGAAGCCGCCAACAGATCATCTGCCCGCGTCTAAACAGCATGTATGTATGTATGTATGTATGTAATTATGTAGGATTGAGACGAATATTTAGCGCAATTTGAAATAGTTGCAGAGATACACGGCTGGAATGCAGATACTAAGGCACTGTACTTAGCAAGTAGTCTTAGAGGTAGCGCTAGATCGCTGTTAGGCGAGCTCACCAATGTGCAGAGAAGGAACTTTGATTTCCTGGAAAAGACTATTTCAAATAGACATGGGTCAGTAAATCGTGCTGAGTTGTATAGAGCACAATTACAGACAAAGGTCAAAGGGAAAGATGAAAAAATAGAAACGTTAGCTCAAAGTGTTAAGAAAATGACACGTAAAACGTACCCAGATGCACCTACATCACTTATCAACACGCTAGCATTAGATCATTTCATAGATTCACTGCCTGATAGTGAAATGAGAATACGTTTGAGAGAATTAAGGCCACGAGACCTTGATGATGCAGAAACAGCTGTAAGGTTTGAGACTTACAGATTAGCAGACAGACAACGCTCTAGGCCCGTACAGTTTGTTAATCAACATGTTGAGTTAGATATGGCTGATAAAAACACTGCACTTGAACAGAAAATACCAAGCTTGCAAGACAAATTAGATAATATTCAATTCAATTCTTTATTCACCGTAAGCACAGCGACTTATTGGTATAAACAAACAACAATAGTAGTAAACATACAATATCACATGTAATTAGGATAATAAATAATATGATATATTACAATATACATGTACATCCATATCAATAAGGAGAATGTAAATTATAGTTATATAGGTAACGTATTATACACAAATTGACATTTAAATGCAACATAATATATATCTTGATAATTACAGTATTTTTAGATTAAGGAAGTTCGAATTTTAAATGCTTTAAATAGATATTTTCCCAATTTACACAATATATTACTGGTCAGCAACTGTATAAACGTTAGCATAGATGGCCTATTCCAGTAGTATTTCTTTATATAATTTTCTCTTAAATCTCTGTACAATATACAGATTAATACAAAATGATATTCATCTTCGACATCTCCGCTATTACAATAAATGCATACTCTATTGGAACGACTTATTTTGTTATATCTACCAGTTTCTATTGCCAAAATATGTGAAGACAGCCTTAATTTCGTAATACATGCTTTATAAATATCAGGTATAGTTTTCACCAAGTATTGTTGAGTATTAAGTCTTCGACCAAGTATCTATACAATATGCTGCATTTCACAGATGCATTTAGCTGATGGTAAAGATTCTGCAATGCTTGGTAAAAAATCCTTTGCTTAATTAGTGATAAATAATACATTGTACTTTCAACCAGTTGGTCCTGATTGTCCCAAATATAACCAAGCCCCAACTCTTGAAATGTTTTCTTAATAAAAAATACCCAGTTATTTTTATAGACGCAGCTAGATTTCATCTCACTATACTATACAATTATCTGTTTTGATCAGTTTGAACCAATATTTCATCATACGATAGGTACGTTCATACACCAATGGATATCTACCTAATTCAAAATAAATCATAATATGAGTAAGTCAGTGCAGCGACTTTACAACACATCCAATCACAGAGGTGAATATTTTGGAAATAATAAGAGATGGAGTAAGCCTCATATGAGGAAGTACATCGTAATGGTAATAGAAAACTATTTAGTGGAATTCATCACAATGGGATGAATGATAGAAGCTCAAATAGAGGTTTTATGCAAAACCAAATTGAGACAACCTGCATTTAGGCAGCACGACTGGGCTGAGGGCCAGACCTCGGTTTCTAGGTAAGAGGCCCAATTTATAGTCGGAAGTACATGGGGTAGTGATGAAGGGTTGTTTGTGAATGTTACGATTTGTGATAAACCTATAGTTATGCTTGTAAATACAGGAGCAAATATCACACTTCTTAACAAATCACTAGTAGAACAGTGGCCACCTTCATCACGACCTAGTATACAAAGTGTAACAGCCACACTACTCACGGCTACAGGAGAAGTGTCTCCTTTCTTAGGAATATCCTCTGTTCAAATGAAAATTGGAAATAGATCATTGCAACATGATATTTATTGTGCAGATATAAAGAATGATGGCATCTTAGGGATGGATTTCATGTCTGCTTACAACTGTGATGTACTTCTTTGTAAAAATACACTTTTAGTGAGTGGCTAAAGCATACCCTGCTTTCAAATGCAACACAATAGTATACCTGTATGTTCACGAATAGTTGTTTGTGAAACTACATTAGTTCCACCTAAAAGTGAGGTGATTGTACCCGGTAGAATTATTGGTGTGGTACCAATATCTAAAGCAGGAATATTAGAACCTTCTGCTATGCTTGCTTTTAAAAATGGTCTTATAGTTGCAAAGGCTGTGGTTGATCCTAACAAGGGTGTATTTCCGTTGAGAATGATAAATACCTTAGATACCCCTTGTACCTTGTACAAAGACACAGCGGCAGCAACTATAGAAACCGTAGATCCTGCAAATATTAGTCCGTGTTTGAAAGATGTAGCCAGCTGTACATTAGCAGCGGGATTGTCCATTAACAAGACTGAAACGCTTCACGAGTCTCTGAAACCTTTATTTGAAAGAAGTTGTACAAATCTAGATGAGTGTCAGACAAATGCTGTAGAAAATCTGTTGAAAGATTTTGAAGATGTATTTAGTCTAACACCCAATGACACAGAAAGAACTAACATAGTTGAGTATAGAATAAATATTGGAAATGCTCATCCTATTAGACAAAAGGCAAGACAGGTTCCTCTTGTAAAACAGAAAGAAGTATGGTTGAGAAAGGTATTATAGAACCTTCTACTAGTCCATGGTCTAGTCTGTTGTGTTGGTGCAGAAATCGGATAATACAATACGTTTTTGTATTGATTATAGGAAAGTAAATGATGTTACTGTAAAAGACAGTCATCCTTTGCCACGAATTGATGATACACTAGATCAGTTATCTAATTCAAAGTGGTTTTCAACACTAGATCTTAAAAGAACGCCTCATGGAAAGTGTCTTATCTGGTTTATCCATGCAGGGTTGTTTGGTATATTTAGATGATGTCATAGTGATGGCACCATCATTTGAAGAACAAATAACAAACTTATGATTAGTTTTTCAACGATTTAGAACTGCTAGTTTGAAGCTGAACCCAAAGAAATGCAATCTTTTTGAGAAAGAGGTGTCATTCTTGGGACATATTGTAAATGAGAATGGCATAGCCACTGACCCGAGCAAAGTGACGGCAGTGAAAAATTGGCCTATTGCAAGGAATGTGAAAGAAATCAGAAGTTTTCTTGGTCTTTGCTCCTACTATAGGATATTTTTCAGAAAGGTTGCTGATATAGGTAGGCCACTGCATAGACTTACATAACATAGCTGTCCATATGAGTGGACAGATAAATTTCAAACAGCCTTTGATACACTGAAAGCAACCCTGATTAAAAATGAATGAATGAATGAATGTTTAACGACACCCCAGCACGAAAAATACATCGGCTATTGGGTGTCAAACTATGGTAATGCAAATAAATAAAGTGATGATCAACATCAATATAAAATTCAAGGTTTGAACAAAAACAGTGTAAAGAACTGTGCAAAAATACAAATACAAATATCACAGAATTTTACGGACACTGAATTTTATTCTAAACTTCAATTTGTGCTGTATTGGCCATTCTCAAAGAGAATGTTACACCCCTGCACCACGGTGAGGTTACAGCACGCACAGGGGCAACCCTGATTAGTGCACCAATTTTGGCATATCCAGAGCCAGATAAATTGTTTTTACTAGATACCGACCCTAGCAATGTCGGAATGGGCGCTGTAATCTCACAAGTAGAGAATGGTGTTGAAAAAGTAATTTGTTATTATAGTAAAACCTTTAGTCGGGCTAAAAGACGTTACTGTGTAACCAGGAGAGAGCTTCTTGCTATAGTATGACTGTATCTGCAGTAAAGCAGTTTAACCATTATTTGTATGGTAGACGTTTTAAAGTCCCAACTGACCATGGTGCTCTTAGGTGGTTGTTGAATTTTAAAAATCCTTAAGGACAAATGGCTAGATGGCTTGAAGTTTTGTCAATGTATGATATGGAAATTGAACACAGAGCTGGTCGAGTTCATTCCAATGCTGATGCATTGTCTAGAAGACCTTGCTTTGTAACGAAATGTTCACATTGTAAAAAAATAGATATGAAGCTTGTTGAGCTAGAGAACGAAGAAATTGAACACTGACAGTTGTACCAGAGAGGTTGACTGTATGTCGCATGCTAAGTGGTTAGATGGACATGAGGCTACTGCTACGCCCTGTGAGCAGCGGAAGCTGCATTTTGTTAACCGTACGAGACGAGCAGAAAGATCCTCTTGAAGGTTCATCTCAACAAAGTGAAATGAGGTCAACTAATACTGGTGAGAGCATTGGTCCAGTGATTTCAATGAAAACAATGCACGAGCTTCAGATGGAGGACACTACGATTGCACCAATTGTAGAGCGGAAAGAAGCAAAAAGGAGGCCTGACTGATCTGAAATTGTACATGAAAATAGAGCTGTAAAAGTAGTACTAAACCAAATAACTTCCGGCTGGGTCCAAGTTCGAGGTGCACCCAACTTTTGATAGAGAAGTAAACACCACAAGTCCTGTGATTGGTTATAAATGTGAGTGTGTTGGTTGTAAAAAATAATAGTTTCATCTGGGTAAAACAAATATGCAATTTTATTTCATCTAGTACCAATGTGTCAAGTAGCCTTGTGCTTGAAACATGTATGGGGTACCTGTAAAAAAAGGTACTCGAATTTTGTGCGGAACTAGGGTAGTCATAGACGCTACCCGTTATCTCGGAAACAAACAGCTTGACCCCCATTTTTTTCTGATATACTTTAAGTATGAGGGGTAGTAGTATTTATATCCGTGGCGTTTATGTCGATTGTTACGCTGCAGGTAGGAGTTTTAGCCACATACGTTACTATTGTCGTCTATGGGCTTTGATTTGGTAGTATACACCCTATAGAACATATTCAGTGCATAATAAAAAATATTATGATTTTGTCATTTTATTTAATTAAATTATACTGGTTGATTAATTAGCCATCACTCGATCATGCAAGTTCACAATGACCTTGACCGTGACAATAATGTCTGTACATGGCTCTGAATGGAGTTTGAATCAAAGTTAGCACTGAGGAAAAGTTGGTTTTGGCCTATAATTCATATGGTAAAGATTTCAATAATTTCTTTTTACATGGTATTTGACTTGCCATAGACAACTACTCTTAAATATGGTATTATATATAGGCAACCTGAACTAAGATTTTAATAGCAATTTATTTTTATATTAAAAATAGCATGTGCCAGTAGTGGGTTAATGTCTTAAGTTTCCATTAACATAGTTAATTTTTCATGTATGAAATTCTGAAAACTCAAATTTGTAAAGAACCTGATTTTTATTGTCATTTTGAGATATTTATAGGGTGCTAGGGTATATTTTAGACAAATTTGTAGTTTTAGGCAACATTTAAAGTAAATTTGAAGAAAAACTTTACCAAAAACATAATTAAATTTGTCACTATTTTGCCTTCTGTTCTTATTTATACATAACAATAAGGTTGTTAAACATATATTTAGATCTCCAGATCAATTATTTTCTTAATAATCACTAGCTCTCATGAAGAGCATTTTGAGTTTATACTAGATTCAGAACCAATTTTTTTCAGATTTGATTATCTGCCTTGGATTAAGTTGATAATTTATTTTATTGTTAAAGCTGTATTAGCTAATGTTACTAACTAAATAAAATGCTGTATTACAGATTGTAGGAATGCATCCAATATACATATTGTATTCATCTGGATTAGAAAATAATGCAAGAAAATAGATTTTCGGATAATTTTGTCATTTAAAAATAGCTTTTTTTCAGTAATTAATAAAAAATAAATGTGTGAAAGCTGCATGATAATTCCAGATATCACAACTATTAAAACCTCCAACTACAGTAGGCTATAAATAAAATATAGTCAGGAATATTGGTGGCTGGCAATGGTTTTGATGATTCATTATGAAAATCAGCATGGCCGATTGATTTGAAATTCCCACACCTGGTAACTTGAAGATATCCACACCCAGCATACAGGATTTCCTCCCAACACTAATGTTCAGGACATTAAGTCATTACTTCATACAGGTACAGTCATGTTGGTGTTTCCTTCCTCAGACAATGCATTTTTTGAATACTGATATTTCTTTGATGCGCCTGTTAAGGTCTTCATAATCTAAGGGTCAATCAATTGCATGTGTTTTAATGGAATTCTTTAAAGGGGTAGAGGGACTCTGACTATCTTTGTTGTCTCTACATATATACTTGAGTACACACACCCAACTGAAAGTAAATATCTTCAGGAGTTTTATTTAAAACATTTTGTTGTTTAATATGACATGTTGCATTTGTACAAAACTGTGCAATATATATGGTTTTTGAGGTGTACATTATATTAGGTTGCACTGTAGAAACAACAGTTTCAGTGAGGTTGTCAGTTTATGTCAGAATACACCAGACCCTGGTTGTCATAAAGACACATAGCTGGACACCTTTTGAAAAATGTATATTATCAGTATAGGTAGTACTAAACCAAATAACTTCCGGCTGGGTCAAGTAGCCTTGTGCTTGAAACATGTATGGGGTACCGGTACAAAAAAGTACTCGAATTTTGTGCGGAACTAGGGTAGTCATAGACGCTACCCGTTATCTCAGAAAAAAGCAGCTTCACCCCCAATTCTTTCTGATTCACTTTAAGTGTGAGGGGTAGTAGTATTTATATCCGTGGCGTTTATGTCGGTTGATACGCTGCAGGTAGGAGTTTTAGCCACATATGTTACTATTGTCGTCTATAGGATTTGATTTGGTAGTATACACCCTATAGCATTACTGGGAAAGATGGGGTTGCCTAACTCTAAAAGACTGAGTATTATTTCGTAAATGGGAAAATAATACAGGAAGTAAGATTGATTTGCAAGTTGTGCTGCCTTAAAGCGTTGAGACATTTTGTACTCGGAGAGCTTCATGGAGCACCGACTGCAGGTCATTTAGGTGTCACAAAAACACTAAGTCGTGTTAGACAAAGATATTTTTGGTATGGTTTGAGAAGAGATGTAGCTCATTGGTGTAGGGTTTGTGATAGTTGTGGTATGGTTTGAGAAGAGATGTAGCTTATTGATGTAGGGTTTGTGATATTTGTGGTTCCAATAAAGGTTCCCGCACCAAACCTAAGGCACCAATGAAGCAATATAATGTTGGAGCGCCAATGGAAAGGATTGCCATTGATGTAATGGGTCCTTTAGCTTACTCCGACAAGGGAAATCGTTACCTTTTAGTGATTGGTGACTATTTCACAAAATGGTTCGAGGCCATAGGCCATATTATAAAAGATCAAGAAGCTGTTACTGTAGCACAGACATTAATAGATAAATCTATATCTGTTTTTGGTGTCCCTAAGATGATCCATTCTGATCAGGGTACTAATTTTGAATCAACAGTGTTTAAAGAGGTATGCCAATTGTTAGGAATTGACAAAACCAGAACAACACCATGTAGACCACAATCAGATGGAATGGTTGAAAGATGTAACCAGACCACCAAACACATGTTGTCTGCATTTATTTCCAATCATCAGAGATTGGGATAGATTTGTTCCATTTGTGATGATGGCTTATAGATCATCTACCAATGAAACAACTGGTTAGAAGCCATCAGCTATTATGTTAGGGTGGGAAATACAGTTGCCGATAGATTTGCTGTTTTATATCCCAGATGTTGAGCACCATAGTCAGTATTAGTCTGATTATGCTTATGAGCTGTCAAGCAAACTGGAAGATATTCATCAGTTACCTGGAAATAAAATTAAAATAGCTAGTGATAGAATGAAAAGGGGTTATGACCACAACTTTATGAAACACACGTATTCCCCGGGAGAATTTTTTTTATGGTTTTACAACCCGAAACGCACGACTGGTGTGTGTCCGAAATTACAAAGACCATGGCATGGTCCCTTTGTTGTTACTTATAGATTAAATGATGTAACATATAGAATTCGAGACGGTCCACAGTCAAAACCCAAAGTAATTCACCATGACCGTATTAGACCATATACTGGTGAGAAGAAACCAGAATGGTTAAAATAAACGCTAGTACAGAAATACAATTAGAATTAGTTCCTGTACCAAGGCAGTTTGATTTGTTGTCATAAAATGTATAATGTTATAGAGGTTGACAAGCTAGTAGTGAAGAAAATATTGATTAGGTGTTAAAACAAACACTAAGAGAAACTTCAGTATGATTTAATTTTACTAGTTTAGCCTGTCTTCATTTTGTTGGTTTTTTAGGGTGGTCATGACACATTGAAATGCAAGTTATGCGAGGATTTCAACTTTAGAAGACAAGAACTGGCCGAACGTCATGTTCTTGAACAGCATAGTGGGTTTGTTTGGAAATGCAAAAGCTGCAAGAAGATCTGGTCCCGGAAAGGCGCGCATAATGACAGATTATGTGCCAGACGAGACTTAATATTATTAGAAAGGGCAACAGGCATTTGAGGAGAAAATGCAGAGGTGTCTTTTGAAAAGTACAAAAAAGAAACATTACCAACATTAATAATTGGTTTGGAAAGAAATAGTGTTCCACGACATTTTACAGTCAGAGAACGACAGTGGCCGCCTGTCATCTATTGAAGAGCGAGTGTCTCAGAGCCAGCGTCTAAACGAGTGAGATCAATGTCACCTGTTGAGGATCGCCATCCAGGAAAGCGAGTGAGATCAATGTCAATGAATTAATGAAGTTGCTCCATGATGACGATGCGACTGACGCGGCGGTCGTCGTCGGTGTAGTTGTAAAGAGGGTGACCTGTGAACGGACAGCAGAACAGGTAGAAGAGGTCGCACCCGTGAGGGACTCCTGTAACAATGTATCAATCAACGTTTAACGTGCTATCACCCAATTAAAGTTCAAACACGCTTGTTGTGGGTACAAACATAGACAGATATTGTACCCCCAAAACGAGGGGGGCAAGGGTGGATGCTGTTTATATGGACAGTTTGGAATGAAACTTAGTGAAAAGAAAGATTACAGAACTATAGTGCTCAGTGTTGAACATTCGCTAAATGGATTGTGGTTTGAACCATTAATCACTAAAGTATTTATAATATATATAGAACATATATATGTGTGTGTGTATTTATTTGGGGGTGGGTTTAGTTTTGACTGGTGGTTGTGTGTATGAGTAGTGTGGTTGTGTGTTGTATGAGGAGTGAGTGTGAATCTTGTGTGGTATTTTTCATATATATGTGTTGGATATCCTTTGTATATAGTTGATTGCAATGTTATTAAAGGGAAATTCCTGAGTTTGCTGCACTGTAAGATGTTCCCGACTAATAAAATATGTCTATGATTAAACTTACATATTAAATATATTTTCTTGTTTCGAGTATCAGTGTCTGTATATTCAATGTGTTTCTGGTCGTCTTAATATTTGTAAGAAACCCAAACTGGATTTTGTCTTCAAATAATTTCGTACGTACGAAAAAACAATATTTTACGCATTAAGATGAAATTTAACCTAGTACAAATATTAGAACGATCAGAAGCACGTTTAATATACAGCCACTAATATTTTATGCAAAAAATATATTTGATATGTAATTACAATCGTTAAAAAGTCTCTGTTAGTCAATAACATCTTAAAAACTGAAGCAAACTCAGGAATGTCCCTTTAAATGTTTAAAATTACTTTGCAGTCCTGTTGTTACTCCAGTATGTGACAACTCTTTAAATGTTTAAAATTGCTTTGCAGTCCTGTTGTTACTCCAGTATGTGACAACTCTTTAAATGTTTAAAATTGCTTTGCAGTCCTGTTGTTACTCCAGTATGTGACAACTCTTTAAATGTTTAAAATTGCTTTGCAGTCCTGTTGTTACTCCAGTATGTGACAACTCTTTAAATTTTTAAAAATGCTTTGCAGTCCTGTTGTTACTCCAGTATGTGACAACTCTTTAAATGTTTAAAATTGCTTTGCAGTCCTGTTGTTACTCCAGTATGTGACAACTCTTTAAATGTTTAAAATTGCTTTGCAGTCCTGTTGTTACTCCAGTATGTGACAACTCTTTAAATGTTTAAAATTGCTTTGCAGTCCTGTTGTTACTCCAGTATGTGACAACTCTTTAAATTTTTAAAAATAATTTTGAACGATAAATAGAACCAAGCGGTACCTCTAAGGTGGGTTCGCAATTCCTCACAACAGAAATGAGATTCAAATAATAGGTTCACGTGAAAGTTTAATTATAAAGTTATATTATTCAAGGGTTATAGCAATCAAATTAAAATTAGCTCCACTATTACATGTGGATCTAACAGCAGCCAGTTGGAGCTCATATCCACTCAGGATAATTCGGAATGTTTTCAAATTATTTTTAAATCACTGGCAGGATTCTGCAAGTAAGGTTTTGATTGGTGGACATGAGCTCCAACTGGCTGGTGTTAGTAGATCCACATGTAATAGTGGAGCTAATTTTAATTAGATTGAGGTTATAGAAAACGGGAGCATACAGGCAAGTTCGAATATACGGTTAATAGTTGTCAGTTACAGTATATAGTTACAAAAAACAACAACCCCCCCCCCCCCCCCAACAAACAAGACACAAAAACAAAACAAAAACAACCTTAAAACAAGAACCACCAACAACATTAACATATCGAAGCTATATATCAAAGCAAGAGTTAAAAAAAAAATTGTTTTATTTAACGACGCCACTAGAGCACATTGATTTTTTTATCTTATCATCGGCTATTGGACGTCAAACATATGGTCATTCTGACACTGTTTTTTTTTAGAGAAAACCCGCTATCGCCACATAGGCTACTCTTTTACGACAGGCAGCAAGGGATATTTTATTTGCGCTTCCCACAGGCAGGATAGCACAAACCATGGCCTTTGTTTAAACCAGTTATGGATCACTGGTCGGTGCAAGTGGTTTACACCTACTCATTGAGCCTTGCGGAGCACTCACTCAGGGTTTGGAGTCGGTATCTGGATTAAAAATCCTATGCCTCGACTGGGATCCGAACCCAGTACCTACCAGCCTGTAGACCGATGGCCTAACCACGACGCCATCGAGGCCGGTCAAAGCAAGAAACCGGGAAGGTCCTCTTCAATCTTTTAATTTACTTGTCTCAAACATGTCCCAGATTCGCACCTCAATATAGACCGAGGAAATAAAAGTAAATACAGATACAATAATATTACTAAACATTTACTCCAAGGTACATGTTAAGGGTAAGGGAATCGATTTTCACTGTGGTGGATACCAAAGCGACTGAAAGCTGAAAAACGCTAGCAATATACATCCGATATGTTGACATCAGTACTGGAGGTGATTGTCGGCTTCGTTGGAAATGCACATATGACTGATTGCATTGCAAGTGGTATCAAAACGGCGATGGTAAGTGTTTTACACAAAGAAAATTGTTTATTGTTTATGAAGACAACAAAACTATGTTAAAAATAGTTGGACTTTTTACTGGTGGCGCTCGGAAATGATAGGACGACTAAATGGACTGGGTGCACAACTGAAAAGAAGAGTACCTCAATTGGTAAAGGTGCACTGCTCAGTTCATAGACTGAATATGGCAGCGTCAGATGCAGGAGAAGAAACAGAGTCGGGTATGACAGGCGGATAGGCGTTCTTTACAGGTACTTCACCGATTCTTCTGTTAAATATGACAAATTAAAACAATTGCAGGATGTACTGCATGGCTATAAAAACAGGTATCCAAACCAACATCAATGAGGTGATTGTCTGTTGAAGCTGCTGTGTGAATGACTCTTCAATCGTACGATGCTTTTAACACGTGTCTAGACAATGCAAATGCAAGGCAGGATCCCAAAGCAGTGGGGCAGGATATGCTCATCTTTCACGAATGCCTGATATCATCACTGTTATTACAGTGATTCTGGACTACATGTCATCACAGCTGTACTTAATCCAATCAGCTCTGTCCGCTGCTAGTTTTGATTTAGTAAACGCCTGGCAGTGGCAGAGCAAGAAGGATGTATTGTTCAGGAAAGGACCTCATTGTGCAGAGATTGACTTATTTATGTAATTTTCAAAAATGTCTAATAATACTATTTTTTAAATGCATGACTCCCAAAATCACGACCACTCGCATTGTTTGGACGTTAGGTGGGGGCCTACATGCACCGCACCCAACATAGACCCAAGAGATTGTTGACGATTACTTGAATGAGGATTACTTGAATGAGGATTACTTGAATGAGGATTACTTGACGAGGATTACTTGACGAGGATTACTTGAATGAGGATTACTTGATGAGGATTACTTGAATGAGGATTACTTGAATGAGGATTACTTGAATGAGGATTACTTGACGAGGATTACTTGATGAGGATTACTTGATGAGGATTACTTGAATGAGGATTACTTGAATGAGGATTACTTGACGAGGATTACTTGACGAGGATTACTTGAATGAGGATTACTTGATGAGGATTACTTGATGAGGATTACTTGAATGAGGATTACTTGAATGAGGATTACTTGACGAGGATTACTTGAATGAGGATTACTTGAATGGAGATTACTGGAATGAGGGTTACTTGAATGGAGATTACTGGAATGAGGGTTACTTGAATGGAGATTACTGGAATGAGGGTTACTTGAATGGAGATTACTGGAATGAGCGTTACTTGAATTGGGATTACCAGTGATGCACTGATTCAATCTACTATACACTCGTAAAGATTATTCCAATACTAACCTAACCAAGATGGCGGTGGAAAAACCGGGGACTGGTACTCGAATGTGTAAAAATAAGTATTTCTGTTTCTTTTAGAAATCTGATTGGCGAAGTCTACAGCTGGCGCAACAAATACAGTCACTTATGATCTGAAACAAAATAGGACAAACTAGAACACTCTTTATTACCAAAATGCCAAGTTAGGAATTTTTAATTTGTCTTAAAACTATTTGACAGTGAATTAAAGTTTTGGGCTGCCAAATGAATCACCAGTTTTATTTATTTGAACATCAGATATTTATCAGAGACATGACGAAAGTTACAACGAAATGCAGAATTTTGTCATTCATCTCAATCATATTATTATTCTTTATTGCATTAGGCCAACTGGCCCTTGAGTATACAAAATAACATTAAGTAAATACGTTATAAAACAGGAGGTGTATATATACATGCATTTCATTATATAAATGCTAACAATGTAATAATAATAAGAGGATAAGCTAATTAATACAACACAATTAAATAATTACAACAGATGCTAGATACACTAAAGAGCTATAATGAAAAATGGGGACTAACAGTAAATACATTGAAAACTAAAATTATGGTATTTAGGAATCGTGGTAAAATGAAAGATGAGGCGAAAATAATTATACAATGGTGTATTGGTTGGTGTTGTTGACCAGTTTACGTATCTTGGTATTTTACTAAATTATAATGACAAATTTTACATCTGCTATTAAATGTATATCTGAACAAGGAAGAAAAGTATCATTTTCCATGAAAGAATGAATGAATGTTTAACGACACCCCAGCACGAAAAATACATCGGCTATTGGGTGTCAAACTATGGTAATGCAAATAAATAAAGTGATGATCAACATCAATATAAAAATTCAAGGTTTAAACAAAAACAGTGTAAAGAACTGTGCAAAAATACAAATACAAATATCACAGAATTTTACGGACACTGAATTTTATTCTAAACTTCAATTTGTGCTGTATTGGCCATTCTCAAAGAGAATGTTACACCCCTGCACCACGGTGAGGTTACAGCACGCACAGGGGCAACCCTGATTAGTGCACCAATTTTGGCATATCCAGAGCCAGATAAATTGTTTTTACTAGATACCGACCCTAGCAATGTCGGAATGGGCGCTGTAATCTCACAAGTAGAGAATGGTGTTGAAAAAGTAATTTGTTATTATAGTAAAACCTTTAGTCGGGCTAAAAGACGTTACTGTGTAACCAGGAGAGAGCTTCTTGCTATAGTATGACTGTATCTGCAGTAAAGCAACAGTGTAAAGAACTGTGCAAAAATACAAATACAAATATCACAGAATTTTACGGACACTGAATTTTATTCTAAACTTCAATTTGTGCTGTATTGGCCATTCTCAAAGAGAATGTTACACTACTGCACCACGGTGAGGTTACAGCACGCGCAGGGGTTTCCATGAAAGAAAAAAAAAAGACTTTGTTTTTGAACTACAGTTCAATAGTGTAATTTTTTAATACATATGTATCTAGTAATTGTTTTATAGTTGTGAAATACGGGGTCTTCAGAAAGCAGAGGTAATTGAGAAAATACACCTAGACTTCTAAAAATATATATACTAAATGTTAAGGGATCTACAACAAATATTATGATATATTTTTGAATTCGGAAGATATCCATTGCTTTATGAACGTAATTATCGTATGATTAAATATTGGTTAAAACTGATTTCTACAAAGAAAATTGTATTTTGCATATAATGCATAGCAAGTTAAAAACTACATGTATAAAATAAAATAAAAATAATTTGGTTACATCTATTAGGACATTATTATATGAATTACGTTTTGGATACATATGGGATAATCAGGAACATCTTGGTAGAAATACTAAATATTATTTGTCAATAATTAGGCAAAGGATATTTGATCAAGCAGGCAGAATCTTTTTTATCAGCTGAATAAATCTGCGAAATGTTCCACTTTGTACAAATTCTTGGTGGATAGTTTAAATATGCAAACTATTGTTTTTTCGTACGTACGAAATTAATTGAAGACAACATCCAGTTTGGGCTTCTTACAAATATTAAGACGACCAGAAACACACTGATATTCTAAACAAGAAAATATATTTAATATGTAAGTTTAATCGTAGAAATAGTTTATTAGTCAGAAACATCTTACAGTGCAGCAAACTCAGGAATGTTCCTTTAAAGCATATAAATGTATAAATTGTTGATCGGTTAGACATTTGTATTTATATTCTCCCACTTCTTCACCGTATTGTCACTATCATTGTTGTGTACATGTATTAAGTATTACATCCATAAGCTGTACGACAATACAGAATTGAATTGAACTGAATTGAATTAGTGTTACTTGAATGGAGATTACTTGAATGAGGGTTACTTGAATTGAGATTACTGGAATGAGGGTTACTTGAATGGAGATTACTGGAATGAGGGTTACTTGAATGGAGATTACTTGAATGACTGTTACTTGAATGAGGGTTACTTGAATGGAGATTACTGGAATGAGGGTTACTTGAATGGAGATTACTGGAATGAGGGTTACTTGAATGGAGATTACTTGAATGACTGTTACTTGAATGAGGGTTACTTGAATGGAGATTACTGGAATGAGGGTTACTTGAATGGAGATTACTGGAATGAGGGTTACTTGAATGGAGATTACTGGAATGAGGGTTACTTGAATGGAGATTACTGGAATGAGGGTTACTTGAATGGAGATTACTGGAATGAGCGTTACTTGAATTGGGATTACCAGTGATGCACTGATTCAATCTACTATACACTCGTAAAGATTATTCCAATACTAACCTAACCAAGATGGCGGTGGAAAAACCGGGGACTGGTACTCGAATGTGTAAAAATAAGTATTTCTGTTTCTTTTAGAAATCTGATTGGCGAAGTCTACAGCTGGCGCAACAAATACAGTCACTTATGATCTGAAACAAAATAGGACAAACTAGAACACTCTTTATTACCAAAATGCCAAGTTAGGAATTTTTAATTTGTCTTAAAACTATTTGACAGTGAATTAAAGTTTTGGGCTGCCAAATGAATCACCAGTTTTATTTATTTGAACATCAGATATTTATCAGAGACATGACGAAAGTTACAACGAAATGCAGAATTTTGTCATTCATCTCAATCATATTATTATTCTTTATTGCATTAGGCCAACTGGCCCTTGAGTATACAAAATAACATTAAGTAAATACATTATAAAACAGGAGGTGTATATATACATGCATTTCATTATATAAATGCTAACAATGTAATAATAATAAGAGGATAAGCTAATTAATACAACACAATTAAATAATTTAGGATATAGACACACACAAATAATATTAATATTATACATGAGTTATGCTAGAGAAGCTTTAAATTAATTATATAATATATTTTTTCGGTGTTGAAATGCTCTATAGCAAAACAGCTAGTTTCCTCAATAACTGAACACTTTCACTGTTACATAATTGAATAAATGTAAACATACTAGGATTTCTTGTATAAAATTCAGGAATATATCTTCTACGAATGGTATTATAAACAGGACACATAAGTATAAAATGGTATTCGTCTTCAATAACGTTACAGTTATAACATACTCGGTCTTCGAGTAATACAGCATTTGGCATTTCCCACCTTCCGGTTTCGACAGATAGCCTATGTGCTGATACACGAAGTCTAGTCAATGCAAATCTAAATTTTTCAACATACACACAGTCTAAATATTGCTTATAACTAAATGTATCTGAGAAATTACGATATAATACAGCTCTTGTAGATTGTACTAGTCGTGATCGCCAGCTCTGTATGTATATGTCTTTTTAATCTCAGTGTAAATAATTTAAAAAAATGTACTTCGTTTGTAACTCCTTGGTTCAACCATACTTCAGAGAAGCCGGTTTCATTCAATAAATTTCTCACATTTATGGCCCAGTTAATCTTGTTAGGAAATATAACAATGTCATTTAACATCATGTCGTAACACATTTTGACATATTTTCTATTATCGGATTTTATAATTTTTAACCAGAACGTAACAATTCTATAGTGTCTATTTATGATCATAGGGAATCTACCAAGTTCACCATAAACAAAATCGTTTTGACAATTCTGTTTAACCCCAAGCAGTTGTTTACAGAATTTTAGGTGTACTCTTTCTATGTATGTTGCCGGGCTAAAACCCCAGACTTCACATCCATAACATAAGATAGGAAATATTAACTTATCAAAAATACAACACACATGACTTGGTTTTAAAGAAATAAATGGATTCAAATATTTTCTCATCTGAAACATGCCCTTTTGTGATTGACCTACTAACGTTTTCTGCAATTCAATAAAGGATCCCTTTGGGGTAAACACTACTCCTAAATAAGAAAGTCTATTAACAATTTCAAGTAGACAATCTCCATATTTAAAATGTATATCTTTAGACAGTCTTCCTCCTTTACGAAACACCATAATATTAGTTTTCTCGATATTAACTTGAAGTGTCCAACGTATGCAGTAGTCATGAAGAGTATTTATACATAATTGTAAATCAGTTTTACTTTCAGCCATTAAAACTATGTCATCTGCGTACACAAGTATAAATAGTTTCATCATTCCTATGTCAATTCCATCTACACCTTTAGTAATTAGTTCCTCTTCTAGGTCATTGACATACATTGCAAATAAAAACGGAGAAATACATTCCCTTTGTCTAACACCAGCTGCACATAGGAAAGGTTCTGACAATGAACCGTTGACCTTCACAAAGGATTTTGTACATCTATACATATCGCGTATTATATTTAGCATTTTTCCTCTAATTCCTAATTTTATTAATTTATACCACAAATTGTCTCTCACTACATAATCGAAAGCTTTAGAAAAGTCCACAAATGCACAGAAAAGCTGTTTTCCACTGTTCACGAAGTGTGTTATTAACGAATGCAATACAAATAAATTATCCGTTGTTCCCATGCCTGTGCGAAATCCAGCTTGTCCTTCAACATATACTACTCAAAAGAATTTAAGGGTCAGACGATATTTTCGACATTATTTTCTGAATGTCAATTATATCAGCTAGACCATAATGTCACGCATGGTATTGTTCCATTTTGACGAAAGTGGGTCTAAGCAACCCATAAATGAATTAAAATCCACTGTCATTGACACTGTCGACTAGTTCTAATGGCGAAAACATGCTTACATTTGCACGTAAATTAGGGCGAAAGCGAAAGGTCTGCTAAGTGCCCATAACTTGCTTTTTCACAAAGCGCTTCATTTGCACGCTTTGCATGTGTATTCCATGTTCCCAATGCTGAATTTCCGTAAAATTGGAGCTTGCATTCGTGTACGGTGCACACTCCAAATTCAACAATGGTACGACGTCAACTGACTATCGAAGATCGAGGAAGGGCTATTGCTTGGCTTCAGGATGGCAATACGCAAAGAAATGTTGCTCTGAGACTTGGTGTCAGTCAGAGTGTCGTTGGTCGACTGTGGCAACGGTACCAAGCAACGAATTCTGTTCGAAATCGTCCACGTTCGGGAAGACCCCGAAGCACTACAAATAGAGAGGACCGCTACATCACCAATATGGCTCTACGTCAACGCACAACCACTGCACGCCGATTACGTGACAATCTGCGGACTGCGACTGGAACTGGAGTGTCTGATCAAACCATACGCAATCGTCTGAGAGCCAATAATCTACGCTGCCGTCGCCAGGCTGTTCGACCACCACTCCTACCACGTCATAGAACGGCCAGACGTCACTGGTGCACGCTTCATCTGCGGTGGCAACGTGTTCAGTATGGTCGAGTGATGTTCACTGATGAGTCCAGGTTTAGTCTCCAGTTCAACGACGGTCGGGTTCGTGTCTACAGACGTCCTGGGGAGCGCTTCGCTGACGTTAACGTTAGACAACGTCACCGTTTCGGTGGTGGCAGCGTCATGGTGTGGGGCGGCATCTCTATCCACCACAGGACCCCCCTCTATGTGGTGGATGGCAATCTGAATGGAATCCGCTATCTGAATGAGATTATCCGGCCGTTGGTTCTCCCAGGCCTTCAGCAGATTGGCGGCGGGGCAGTTCTGCAGGATGACAATGCCAGACCCCACCGCGCCAGGGTGGTAACGGACTTTCTCAGACAACAAGGTATCGCCAGCATATTCGCCTGACTTGGCCCCAATAGAGCACGCCTGGGACGAATTAGGCAGGAGAGTTCGGGATAACCATGCCCCTCCGGCCAACCTTCATGATCTGGGTCAACTTCTTATGGCAGAGTGGCAGGCCATTCCCCAAGAGTTCTTCAGACGTCTGATCAACATCATGAGGCAACGATGTGTCGAGTGTATTCGCGCCAGGGGTGGATTCACACACACTATTAAACGAATGTTCTAATGTGTAAAATGCATGTTTGACAACCTTCAACTTTGACAGCATGTCATGTGACTTTCTTGTATACAGTGACGTTTATTTGTGTTTTTTTTGTAAATATGGAACAATAAATTAAATTTTTGGTGTAGTTTACATCATCAATCTAATACACTCTGAAACTTATTTGGTTATAAATTTTTGACCCTTAAATTCTTTTGAGTAGTAATATATGTAGCAGAGTCATTTTATTGTACATAAGATATTTTAACATTCTTTTAAGTAAATGTCAGCAGTTAGCTTGGTTGCAATACCAAGCTGTGCACCTATTCACCTGAACACAGAAATGCTCCCTACTAACATTCGTTCCTTTGTTAGGTCGTTTCTATAGCTTAGGTGTTGATTAGCATCCAAGGTAAACTCTTTGGAAGTGTTAGGATCTGGGCACTTTCAACTCAGATATTCAAACGAGACAGTTGTCAGCATTTTGTGGTTTGCAATAATTAAGATTTAATAAGGTTAGTAAATGTTTTATACTGTTCAACTAAATACTATCATAATATTAAATAGTTTATATTGTGAAAGTTAGTTGTTTTAATATATAAATTCAAATAGACTTTATGTGATATTATTAAATGAAATAGTTGTTAAGTAAATGAAACATTTAAAGATGTGTGCGCGTGTGTGCATGCGTGCGTGTAAAAGTATATAAAAAGTTATTTATTATGGTGAGTAAGTGAAGTGGGTAGTGTGTTTGTTTTATAAATTATTATGTATATAATACTTATCTTTATTCTATATCGTATAGATAATATTTATTAATAGATGTCCATGTGTTTATGGTATGTTATTATTTTATAGGCATATGAACATGTTTTAAAGTGGTGGCTTATGAAGGATAAAAGGGCCCTTGTCCCATATACTTGGTAAGCTACAGATATATTGTTTTGTATAATTCTTTAGATAAATGAATGTTTATAGATAATTGATATATTTAGGTATGTGCTGTGTATTATTTAATACACAGGAAGGTTTATATTTTCAATGCAGATATGGATAACATCTATTGTGTATAATTTAAATGTATTTGAATGTGATTATATGATATTTGTGTATAACTGATTGTTATGTACATTATATGTTACTGATTATATTTATCAGGATTACCGTGTAGTATAATTCGGGTCAACGTGTTAATTCTTAATGTGTATTGAAGATATTTACTATGATTAATGTATGCATTAAATTATCATGCATATGTTCACATGTATGTGTATATTTGTTTCTTTTACATAGTATTTATTATTGTTTTATCTTTATATTTTAGGGCATGATTTGATGACTTGATGTTTTGATAACTATGTGAATAAACAAGCATCCAAAAGAACCTACAGTTTGTGTCGTTATAACAATACGGACAAAATCCACCTGCTACATATATATAATAGTTCTCAGCCCAACAGGTAAGTCGACTGTTCAATATTTTTGTAAAAAGTTTACCCAGGCAACTAAGTAGGGTAATACCACGATAGTTATTAACATCATTTATGCTTCCTTTTTTATGTAGTGGTATTATGTAACCATCCGCCCATGACTGTGGGAAGTAGCCAGACTTGAAAACTGCATCAAAAATAGAACAAATATAAGAACATAGTATATCTTTTCCACTGATTAGAAACTCATTTATAACACGATCTGGTCCGCTGCTCGTTTGAGTATGTAACTGGTTAATAGCGTTCATGATTTCAGCGCAATCAATAGAAATATTCAGTTCTTCGAACATCACCTGAAATTCATTATTTGCATATCGTTCAATAATCATAGCACACGTAGTAAAACTAGAAGTAAATCACTCACACTGTAATAACCCACGATGTTTGCAGTTTCGTTTGTAGGTTCAGACCAAGGTTTATATACTTTCAATAGTATTACAAGTAACAAAGGATTCAAACATGAGGCATGCATCTCCAGTCTAAGAAAATTGTACTGGTTTGCCATCAATCTAAACTTGCCCCTAGAGTTCTAACTGATTTGACACCAAAGCTGTCGAACGAGCTACAAATTCTCATTTCAGTCAGTTCATGATGATAACAAGATCAATTCTAAGACATTTCCCTTCAGAAATTCCCCGAACTCGTACATTCTACCCCTGGCTCATGATGCAACCATCTCAACAGTTAAAACAATACAAGAAACCATAGAACCAGTATACATTAGCCGAGAGACTGCGTACAATCTTCAGGTGTAGAGACTAACTATTATAACTAAACAATCAATTGTTTTAACCGCGGCTTGTAAATAATAAATCCACTATTTAATTCTGCTGCGAAAAGTATTTATTCTGTTATCTTAATATGTAGTGAATTGTTCTATCCGTAGCTTGAACATTAACTGTATTTGTTTTTAATTCTGTAGAGTATTTCCACTCATTATGTTATCTAAATATTTATAATGGACATATATATCCCGAAAATGAACTTGTGTTCACATTAGTTAGTGAGAAAGGTATTTCTATTCATTCTATTAGTAGTAGTACATTTCCATTTCTTTATCGAATTATTTGCTTAATGTCTTAATGTTTATTCCTATTGATACGATTAACACTTTACGCATATTATTTTAATTTGTAAATTGTTCAGATTATGTCACCCATTAACTGGACTGCATTAATAGCACCACAATAGAATCGGCTTAGGGGGAAATGTCCGAGGGACAAGTACGAGAGGAATTGTCCAGGGGCGAAATGTACGAGGTACAGGGGGTAATTGTTTGAGCGATTTAACAAGGGAGGAATTAACTGTGGAGGAATATACCGTCAACATCGACACTTTATATTTATCATAAATGTCTTAAACGCAGACGTTATTGTAATACATACTTAGAATGTTCCTAGAAGCAGTCCCATTCAAAACACACTTTGAATCACTGTATGGTTATTATTTAAAACGTAGCAATGTGAAATCAGAAGCCAATGTGGTAATATAACGGTGAAGACATTCTTTCAGTTAGCTTGGCGTCGATCTTCATTACAATGACAAATTCAATGACGCATGGAAAGTGATATGTAATGAAAACAGCTGTGGTTATTATTTGGGGCAAAACTTTAGTACCGTATGTCAACAAACTGTTCTGGGTAAATAAATTATACAGCATATACGGTCACAAAATTCTCTTTTTTGTGGACGGGACACCTACTTTAAAAGTCAAGAATATAGCACTAGTTTTCAGCAGTGAGCAAACACATATATTATTAGTAAAGTTGTACCTCGTTGAGATATTCAAATACATGTACATCGGTATCGGAGGTGTAATGGTTAAACAGTCAGGCTGGTAGGTACTGGGTTTGCATCCCAGTACCGGCCTCCGTAGTGCACTAGTTAAACCATCTCATTTAATGCTGGTACTTACCGATTTCTCAATCCGCCGTAAAATAAACGTCCGTAGGAACCGTTCCTAGGAAAAGTAGTCCTACCAGACCTCAATTTCTGATGAACCATTGTCCTACCCAGACTTTTATACTTGCCCCGTGTTCAGCTACAGCGAGTCACGCTAACATTCACTATTTGATAAGACACCAATGTAATCATTTGGTTTAACATGAAGCACATAAACCAGTCTTTTTTCAAATTCTTTATTTTTATTTTTCGTTTAGCATACTTATAAACTAATATACATGTACATATACAAATACTTTACAAACAATAATAGTTATATATTACACAGCAATACATAGTCATCAATAGAAAAACAACAAAAGCAAAGCAACCAAACCAGTAGTCTACGGACGTTTTTTTATACTTGGTCTGACTGAACGCAGCCCGGGTTTATTTGTAATCAAGTGAAAAGAATCCAATAATACAGATCACCATTTGTCAACGACACGGTGTGACGTCTCATCGTGACATTGCCAATGCATTGGCAGACAATTTCTCTCATAACTCTTCTTCTTTCATTACAGATGCTTTTACATCTGTCAGAAATAAAGCTGAAAAGCAACCAATTAACTTTTCATCTGAAAATGCTGAAGTATACAACAGGCACTTCTCTTTGGAGGAGTTGCAGGACGCTCTACGTAGAGCCCATGATACTTCGGTAGGACCAGATGAAATACATTATCAACTCTTAAAGCACTTACCTGAATCATCCTTAATGGTTCTATTAAATATCTTTAACAAAATCTGGATTTCGGGTGACTTTCCTTCTGATTGGAGAAAAGCCATTATCATTCCTATTCCTAAGCCTGGTAAGGATCCAACAAATCCTACCAGTTATCGCCCTATTGCTTTGACAAGTTGCATTTGTAAAACCATGGAAAGAATTATCAACCGTAGACTTGTATGGTATCTTGAGTCCCACAAATTGCTTACTAACATGCAATGTGGGTTCAGGTCTAGACGTAGCACGGTCGATCATCTTGTTAGATTTGAAACGTTTTGTAGGGATGCTGTTATCCATAACCAGCATTTGGTATCGGTCTTTTTTTTACCTCGAGAAAGCTTATGATACCACGTGGAAGTATGAGATTTTGAAAGACTTCCATGGCATGGGTCTAAGAGGCCGTATGCCTGACTTTATCTCAAATCTCTTACAGAATAGGTCTTTCAAGGTACGAGTGGGATCTACGTTATCCGATTCTCACTCGCAAGAGATGGGTGTGCCTCGAGGTAGCATCCTGTCAGTAACTTTATTTTCCGTGAACATTAATAGCATCACCCAGTGTTTAAAACCTGGCGTTGATAGCTCGTTATATGTCGACGATTTTCAGATTTGCTACAGGTCGTCCAGTATGAGTATCATTGAACGTCAATTGCAGCTTTGTTTGAATAAACTTCAACAATGGGCAACTGACAATGGATTTCGATTCTCAAAGTAAAAAACCGTCTGTATGCATATCTGCCAGAAAAGAGGTCACCATTTAGATCCTCAGCTGTTTCTGGACAAAACTCCGGTTCCAGTTGTGGAGGAGACCAAATTTCTGGGGGTTATTTTTAATAGGAGGCTATCTTTTGTTCTTCATTTACAGTATGTGAAAAAGAAGGGCTTGAAGGCCCTCAATATCTTAAAAGGTATTGGTAAGACTGAATGGGGAGCACATCGAAAGGTTATGCTCCGACTTTGTAGATCTTTAGTTCGGTCTAAACTTGATTGTGGGTGCATTGTGTATGGATCAGCACGTAAGTCTTACTTGCAAATGCTAGATCCTATACACAATCAGGGACTTAGGCGTTGTCTTCGTACTTTCAAAACATCTCGGGTGGAGAGCTTGTACATCGATGCACGCGATTCGAACATTTAGTCTTCGCATTAAGTTTTTATCAGTTTCCAACATTGATTTAACAGACATTTTGGAAACGCCTTCATATTTTATTTTACCACCTTGGTGTATCAAACCACCAAAAATTGTATTCGATCTTGTGCATCTAAAAAAAGATCGCACAGATGCAGTTATTTATAAACATTTTATGGAAATCCAAGAGAGGTACTGTGATTACATTCCTGTTTACACATACGGATCACGGGATGGGAATTCTGTGGCTTTTGCTACAGTGTTTCCATCAGACGCAATAATTGCCATGAGATTGCCCGATTCAGCATCAATCTTTACTGCTTAAATTTGGGCAATCATTCAAGCCCTGGAACAGGTTAAGGACTCATGTGCATCCAAATATATTATTTTTACAGACCCACTTTCGTACCTCCAAGCTCTACAGCACCCGTTAGTTGGAATGGTGATACGAAAGTGTGTCTTTTTATCAATTGCCAATACAGATGTTATATTTTGTTGGGTACCCAGCCAAGTTGGCATTAGGGGTAACGAAAAGGCAGATGCTGCCAAATCTGTTTTGAACTTGCCCCGTGTCCATGTTGGTGTCCCCTACAGTGATTTTAAATTTCATATTAACCAATATATTTTTTCGACTTGGCAAGATGATTGGGACGTGGCGGTCGCGAATAAGCTTCATTCTATCAAGGCAGTCCTGGGAGAGTGGCAGTCATCCTACATGCGATGCAGGAAGGATGAAGTAGTCTTGTGCCGTGCTCGCATCGGCCATACATATTTGACGCATTCATTTATTTTAAAGAAGGACCCTCCCCCTCAGTGTGAACATTGTCAGTGTACACTGACTGTGCGGCACATTTTGGTGGAGTGTGACCATCTCAAGCCGACGAGAAATGATATATTTGGCAACAGAAATGTTTTGGAGTCTTTTAAATTCCATCCAGAATTAATTGTAAAGTTTTAAAAACACTTTGGCTTCTATACAAAGTTTTAAAATGTACTTACCTTGATTTTATGTATTGTATTATACTTTTCACCCACAGCTCCTTACACTGTTGTTTTACATAAATATATATAAATAATATTTTCATATACTTACCATTTGTGAAAGCCAATAGCCGATGTGTATGTTTGTGCTGTGGTGTCGTTAAACATTCATTCATGGTTTAAAGGCACATTCCTGAGTTTGCTGCAATCTTTAAAGTGTTGTCGACTAACAGAGACGTTTTAACGATTGTAATTTCATATCTAATATATTTATCTGCATAAAATATTAGTGGCTGCATATTAAACATCTTTCTGATCGTTTTAATATTTGTACTGGGTTAAATTTCATTTTATTTCCTAATATATATTTTTTTCGTACGTACGACATTATTTGAAGACGAAATCCAGTTTGTGCTTCTTACAAATATTAAGACGACCAGAAAAACAAGAAAATATATTTAATATGTAAGTTTAATCGTAGAATTATTTTATTAGTAGGAAACATCTTACAATGCAGCAAACTCAGGAATGTCCCTTTAAGATACAAGTCAGTGTGACGGATTTACACCTCACCAATAAGCCGTAAAACTCTTTTGGGTAGGAGTCAGAACTAGAGTGTGAAACATTGCCTGCAGGCTTTGAGATCGATGTAGTAAGAACCAGAGGACCGAGAAACGGAAAACACAAGCCCTCCAGAACTATTTAGTACTTTAATATTTTATACACAGACTCGCCCACGGGACGTAGATGTTCAAATGCAGACAGTCCTCGTCGTGGTAGTTGAAGCCTGGCACGTGGATTTGAGGACAGGCTGGTGGTAGCTGTGTCGTGTTCAGAATGTCCGCCCAAGATTCAGGATTTTGAGGATTCTACAAGCAAAATAGATTTTAAATGTCCCTTACCACAGACGGTAGGTATACTAAACTGTGCATGCAATAACGACAAAATATTGTTTTCACATATGAATACCATGCTAATTATGAGTAGATACTAACGGCATATATGAATACCATGCTAATTATGAGTAGATACTAACGGCACATATGAATACAATGCTAATTATGAGTAGATACTAACGGCACATACGAAGTAGGAGAGTTTTAGGCGGGATGTAGCCCAGTGGTAAAGCGCTCGCTTGATGCGCGGTCGGTTTGGGATCGATCCGTGTCGGTGGGCTATTGGGCTATTTTTCGTTCCAGCCAGTGCACCACGACTGGTATATCAAAGGCCGTGGTATGTGCTATCCTGTTTGTGAGATGGTGCATATAAAAGATCCCTTGCTACTAATGGAAAAAATGTAGCGAGTTTCCACTCTGCGGCTGTGTCAAAATGACCATATGTTTGACATACACTAGCCGATGATTAATGAATCAATGTGCTCTAGTGGTGTCGTTAAAGAAAACAAACTTCTTCGTTGTGTTTCTGTCGGTAGGCCCATTGGACTATTTCTCGTTCCAGTCTGCTCCACAACTGTTGTAACATAGTCAGTGTTATGTATGGCCATGTCTGTAAAATGGTATATATAAAATATCCCTTGCTGCTAATAAAAAGTATAGCCTATTTAGTGGCGAGAGCGGGTTTCCTCTCTCACTATCTGTGCCCGATGTCAATATAACTGTAAATAAAAATGTGTTTTGAGCGCGTTAATTTATGCAAAGATTGCTTGTGGTGCTGGAGTTTTAGACATGAACCATCTAGCCCAAACCAGGTCCACACAACTGGTATGTCCAAGGCCGTGGTATGCACTGTCCTGGCTGTGTGAATTTGCATCTCTTGCCTCTAATGGAAAAATATATAACGTAATATATCATGCAACGTGTATTTGGCATTCAATAACCGATGATGCATTAATCAATGTGCTGATTTAGGGGTGTCGTTAAGTAAGACAAGCTCTAACTTTACTACACCCTCTTATGTTCCAGTCAACGACAAAGGTATGTGACTACAATCATACACAGCTGTATGTCTAGTTAAATAGTTTTTCCTCAATGCCTAGTTAAATAGTTCTTCCTGAATGTTAATCGAGCAGCCTACCTCCGTAAAACAAGTTTTGTACGATCATTAAACTTCTTAACTCGAATCAGAGGTTGCCCGTGGGAGGAGTGGAGTACGGTATACCCAGGAATCTCTCCACTGTTACGTTGTCTAATACCGAGTGCACGTAACCTCAAATCTGAGGTTGCCCGTGGGAGGAGTGGAGTACGGTATCCCCAGGAATTTCTCCACTGTTACGTTAGACATTTCCGTAGACCGTTTCCCGAACTACGAACTCTGCCGAATCACATTGTACGGCAGATCTCGTTAACCAAACACAAAGTGCCAAACTCGCAGATGGATGTAAAAACATTTCTAAGTTGGATTTAGCTTCAAGCTGACAACTGTTTGTGGGTTATTAACTTGTGTACATTTATACAGACCGTTAGGGGAGCCTAGTTCCAGAAACCTGATATGTGCTGATGAACCTTTTTTGGGGGGGTTTTGCAAATCAAGCACAGCACGAGCTGTCAGAGGGAGCTAATATTTTACTTGCGAGCTCTTTTCTAAAGACCCACCTAGAGCAAAACGTGCTTGTGCCGGCCCTTCTATAATTATGCTAATAATTATGGCGCGTATATGTCGTAAGTGAAACACAGTGGTTTGAATGTTGTGTGGAATGTTGTTCCTATTACCACAGTTGGATCATAAACTAAATATTACATATGAGTGGGTTAGTGCTCAAATCTAGCTACAGATTGTTTACTAGGTTAGAGCTGACTTTGCACATCTCATATATTTTATACTATTTAGAATTAAAGAGTCTATTTTCAGCAGTAAGAGCCGGGTGTACTGACAGGAGGTGGGTATCACCATGAGCACCAACTGTGCTCCATTACTTTCCAATTTGTTTGTCTATGCATATGAATAAGATTTTCTAACTGATCTAGCTAAATCCAAACAAAGGAGTGTGAAAAGAAAACAACATTTAATTTCACCTTACGATATATTTATGATCTTACATCATTCAAAAATAATAATATCAAATCACAGATCACCATCTATTGTTACTCAGCAGAGGTAGAAATAAAGGAAAGCACAGAAAGTACAAAGTCTCGATATATACATCGAGATTCAGACAAAGCCGGGCGGGACGTAACCCACTGGTAAAAGCGTTCGCTTGATACGCAGTCAGTCTAGGATCGAACCCCGTCGGTGGACCCATTGGGCTATTTCTCGTTCCAGCCAGTGTAACAACTAGTGTAACAAAGGCCGTGGTATGTACTATCCTGTCTGTGGGATGGTGCATATAAAAGATCCCTTGCTGCTAATCGAAAAGAGTAGCCCATGAAGTGGCGACAACGGGTTTCCTCTCACTATATCTGTGTGGTCCTTAACCATATGTCTTACGCCATATAACCGTAAATAAAATGTGTTGAGTGCGTCGTTAAATAAAACATTTCCTTCCTTCCTTGTATGACAAACGGGATGACTTAAGCTTTCCAATAGTCAGTGTTCTCTCCGTATCGAGCAGTAAGCTTTCCAATAGTCAGTGTTCTCTCCGTGTCGAGCAGTAAGCTTTCCAATAGTCAGTGTTCTCTCCGTGTCGAGCAGTAAGCTTTCCAATAGTCAGTGTTCTCTCCGTGTCGAGCAGTAAGATTTCCAATAGTCAGTGTTCTCTCCGTGTCGAGCAGTAAGCTTTCCAATAGTCAGTGTTCTCTCCGTGTCGAGCAGTAAGCTTTCCAATAGTCAGTGTTCTCTCCGTGTCGAGCAGTAAGCTTTCCAATAGTCAGTGTTCTCTCCGTGTCGAGCAGTAAGCTTTCCAATAGTCAGTGTTCTCTCCGTGTCGAGCAGTAAGCTTTCCAATAGTCAGTGTTCTCTCCGTGTCGAGCAGTAAGCTTTCCAATAGTCAGTGTTCTCTCCGTGTCGAGCAGTAAGCTTTCCAATAGTCAGTGTTCTCTCCGTGTCGAGCAGTAAGCTTTCCAATAGTCAGTGTTCTCTCCGTGTCGAGCAGTAAGCTTGCCAATAGTCAGTGTTCTCTCCGTGTCGAGCAGTAAGCTTGCCAACAGTCAATGTTATCTCCGTGTCGAACAGTAAGCTTTCCAACAGTCAATGTTATCTCCATGTCGAACAGTAAGCTTTCCAACAGTCAATGTTCTCTCCGTGTCGAGCAGTAAGCTTTCCAACAGTCAATGTTCTCTCCGTGTCGAGCAGTAAGCTTTCCAATAGTCAATGTTCTCTCCGTATCGAGCAGTAAGCTTGCCAATAGTCAATGTTATCTCCGTGTCGAGCAGTAAGCTTTCCAATAGTCAATGTTCTCTCCATGTCGAGCAGTAAGCTTTCCACTAGTCATGTTCTCTCCGTGTTGAGCAGTAAGCTTGACAATAGTCAATGTTATCTCCGTGTCGAGCAGTAAGCTTTCCAATAGTCAATGTTCTCTCCGTGTCGAGCAGTAAGCTTTCCAATAGTCAATGTTCTCTCCGTGTCGAGCAGTAAGCTTTCCAATAGTCAATGTTCTCTCCGTGTCGAACAGTAAGCTTTCCAATAGTCAATGTTCTCTCCGTGTCGAGCAGTAAGCTTTCCAATAGTTAATCTTCTCTCCATGTCGAACAGTATTCCTTTTGCTCCAGCTTTTGGTGTCTATATTTAGCAACTTCTGAGAATGAATGAATGAATGTTTAACAACACCCCAGCACGAAAAATACATCGGCTATTGGGTGCAACTTCTGAGATACTGGTAAAGAAGTTGTTTTATCAGTGTTATAACATCCAAGGACTCCTGCTGAAAGCCTTCAATTCTTTTATGGTAGACACTCGTGTTGTGTTTGCATGTCATTTGTTGACAATTAACAAAACAACACGAATTCCTATAATGGCCGGTAGCATGTACTTTTTATTAACGTTTTACTTCGCATGCTCAGTATGCATGACCTAGGGGGTTTTACAGAACACCGTAAACAACCACCACTGGACCCTACAGTCCAAATACACAACAACTCAGAGGCCATTCAACGATATGACGGATCACTGATTAAAAATTATGTCTGATGCAATACCATATTATGACATTAAACATACCCTTTTGTCGAAAATCTACTATGGACTTCATGGCTGTGTTCATGATGACTTCCACCGGAGTGGTAGGATATGGTCAGCTTTCGTGAACGCCTGGTACCATCAGTTTGTACGGTAATTCACGAGTGCATACCATCACAACTGTATATATTCTACTGAGCTCTATCCTGTGCAGGTTTGGGTTTTCTAAGCAAATCGTGGGAATGGCGGTGCAGGAGAGATGGAAACATCTTGGTACTTATCTCTAGGAGAGTGGCGGTCCTGCTAATAGCGGTGCAGGAGAGATGGTGGTACGTATATCTAGGAGAGTGGCGGTCCTCATAAGGACGAATACCTGATAGCGGATCATGGAAGCAAATCACGAATTGGCCTAAAATCTCCTTTCGACCCTGCAACGGTACATCAACGGTCGTGGTATGTACTGTCCTGTCTATGGAAAACGTAATATAAAAGATACCTTCGTACTTTTATCGTTAGGAATATTCTATATGGCGGCAAGTTTTGAATATTGATTCATGACCGTTCAATATATGACTGTGTTGGCACCCAGTGAGATTTACATTTCCACGCAAAGTCCGGCCACCCCTTTCGGTTGTGGACTTCCAATCTGTCCTGCAATCTAATACCTAATAAAGTCTGGTGAAATAATCAAATGGCACTCGTCACAAAGTAAACAAAATACCCAATATTTTAAGGGTCATTCCTGAGTTTGCTGCAATTCTTAAGATGTTATCGACTAACAGAGACTTTTTAACGGTTATAAATAAAAATCAAATATATTTTCCTGCATAAAATATTAGTGGATGTATATTAAACATGTTTCTGATCGTTCTATATTTCCTAAAATAATTGTTTTCGTACGTACGAAATTATTTGAAGACGAAATCCAGTTTGGGCTTCTTACAAATATTAAGACGACCAGAAACATATTAAATATACAAACACTGATATTCTAAACAAGAAAATATATTTAATATGTAGGTTTAATCGCAGAACTATTTTATTAGTCGGAAACATCTTACAATGCAGCAAACTCAGGAATGTCCCTTTAAAGAACATTTATTTATTACAGTTGAACACACAGAGCTCTTTTAACAAAGTACAGTTGACATTTGTCCACCCTAAAACTCAATCTAATTAAAATTACCTCCACTATTACATGTGGATCTAAAGACAGCCAGTTGGAGCTCATGTCCACCAATCAAAACCTTACTTGCAGAATCCTGCCAGTGATTTAAAACTAACAACACTGCGTAGTCCCCAATGTCCAGGTAACATTTCGTCTGTAAATAATAATTTAAATATTGACCAATCACACTTCGCCTTTTATAACGTTATTTGGGAGCATACAAATTCTAAAAATATCGGGCGAGTCTATTTTAGTGGCCGCAGTACAGCGAACCATACCAATACGTACGGGGTGGGTTATCAGTCTTCAATTTTACATTAAAAATTATTTATTTATTTATAAAAAAAAAAACCCCAACTAAATCAGTCTTCAGTTTTACATTACAAATTATTTATTTTATAAAATAAAACATGTTTTAAGGCATTCGTAATTCACACAAAACATGTCGTATACCCTCAGGATAATTCGGAATGTTTTCAAATTATTTTTAAATCACTGGCAGGATTCTGCAAGTAAGGTTTTGATTGGTGGACATGAGCTCCAACTGGCTGTCTTTAGATCCACATGTAATAGTGGAGCTAATTTTAATTAGATTGCCCTAAAACCCTACCCATTCGACAGGTTTACCTCATATACACTTTACTTCATTATTAATACCACATACTTCCGACATTTATAATTACATGAAAATATCCTGCTACACAAAACGAAAACCTACATGGGAAACTTATATCCTCAGTAATTTACGCCACAACTTCTATTACGATTGAGATAATCCCTACTGGAAATTAACAATTGGGTTGAAAAATGCTTTACACCGAAATTATGAAATTACAATTCTCCCATGTCGCAATTACGTTCGACAACAGCCCCTATTACAAATGGAACATCCTACAAGGAAATCTAACAGCTGGTTTGAAAGCCGAGTGATCACGAATTTCACTACCATAATAGCTACAAATGAACATATAATTAGTTATCTGCATATGTAGAACTATTCATAAGGAGAATCATCAATATGGTGTTTGCGAATACCCCTAAAATGTTTGAAGCACAGCCGACAAACGCCAGCAATTACACTATAAAGAGACACTCTACAGTAATGAACACCATGGCAGGCAATGAGACGTGTGGAGAGGAAAAGAGAGACAAACAAGCTCACGTTTAAGATTCCCAACTAATTCATTAATTTATACATGCCACAACTCACGTGTACAGACCCCCCCCCCCCCCCCCCCCCCGCAAAAAACAACAAAAAACCCAAATAACAACAACAAAAAACAAACAAACAAACAACAACAACAAAAAAACACATCGGAAAACGAATTTGTTTTCGGAGCACGCTGAAAATAGCTCGTACGACAAGCACGTGACATAATCTCATTGGTTCATCCAATGATAAACAACCAAATAGAAATGATTAAAGATAATAAATATGCTCGAAATCCACCAAAATATTTTATTATTACCACGATAATTTTCCCACCTAACAATTTACAAGAAACATATTACAATATATATCTAACTTCCTGAAAACATTACCGTAGAACCCCCAATTAACAACTTTCCGAAAATTATATCGTAGTACAACTACGAATAATTCAATGTTTAGATCCCAGCACTATTAGTAAATTAGTTAAGTAGCGATTAATACAGAATAAATAGAGATTATAACAAAATAAAAATAAAGCAACACGGCTGGGAATCTATGGATGTAATAGCTGGATATAGTTGTTTATTTTTATAAATGGGAATTAGTTATTAAATTGCTGTGTGTAATTGATGGTGTTTTTACAGTTCTCGTTGAATGTTACAAACATCGATTGCTAAGCGATTACAGTAACACATAACGTGTGTTATAAATTACAGTTATGGCAGTCGTTTGGACAATCTAATCAAAATTAGCTCCACTATTACATGTGGATCTAACAGCAGCCCGTTGGAGCTCATGTCCAGTTGACCTTTCAGTCGACCAATCAAAACCTTACTTGCAAAATCATGCCAGTCATTTGAAAAGAATTTGAAAACATTCGGGATTATGCCGAGGGTATACGAAATGATTCGGGTGAATTACGAAGTATGCAGATAACTAATTTCATTATAAAATTTTATATAAAATTCGTTTAATGACGAAACAAACCCACCGTGATGGTATAAACATAAAATCTGTTTATACTAGTATACAATCCAGAGTTTATTACTGCACTTTTCCCCCTGTTTTTTCAATGTTGAAATAGACCAACAAGTTCGCCTATTGCTTTAATAGTCTCGCCCGATATTTTTAAAATTTGTATGCTCCCGAATAACGCTATAAAAGGCGAAGTGTAATTGGTCGATATTTAAATTGTTAGTTATAGATGAAATGTCACCTGGACTTGGGAGTCCACACAATGCTGTTAGATCTACTGGTAGACCAGTAGAGCTAATTTTAATCAGATTGTCGTTTGGGAATTGTTTTATACCAATCCAGCCCTCGCTCTCACTCGAGGAATAAACCAATTCCCGAACTCGTTTCGTGACTTTTGTTGGCGCTTCCGCTCTATATTTATGTACAAGTTATTTTCGAAACCATTAAAGACGATATCTGTTGTAGTATACAACAACAAAGACTAACACAACAAGAAGAAACCCCGTGAGAGAGATAAACACAAACGTTAGTGTCCAAATCTTAGTATATTTAGACTCACGCAGGCTTCGTATCCATGGCAACACAGAGTTCCAAAACATAACATGTCTAGCCCGGCATCTGATACCTATAGACACTGCACTGGTTTGGTTGTAGCCTGCTATTTTCACATAAAACTGATCTTTTTCCGTGAATCGAGGAATTGGATCAGCGACAAATGATGAAAATGAAGGTGTTCTGTAAAGACAAAATACATAACTCGACATCCAGCACCATTAAAATTAGTATTATGTACTTAAAAAAAACACTGTGCTCTCTACCAATGTCCAGTATGAGACACGTATCCAATATATCATTAGTAATACAATTAATAAAAGCCTAGAAACTGTAATTAATTTCATACTGTTTAACTAAGTTATTATTTAATTTCGAATCCATGTTTAATAAAGTTAATTAATTTCATATTTAATAAATCTAAAATTATTTAGTTTTGTATCCATGTATAACACAGTCTATTAAATAGTTTCGTACTTATGTGTCTGAAAGTTAATTAATTAGTTTCGTACTTATTTTAAATAAAGTTAATTAAACAGTTTCAAAACCAATGTTTAATCAAGTTAATTAATTAGTTTTGTATCCATGTTTAATGAAGTTAATTAGTTTCGTACCCATGTTTAATGAAGTTAATTAATCAGTTTCGTACCTATGTTTAATAAAGTTAATTAATTAGTTTCGTACCCATGTTTAATGAAGTTGCTCCACATGTCGATGACGATGCGACTGACGCGGCGGTCGTCGTCGGTGTAGTTGTAAAGAGGGTGTCCTGTGAACGGACAGCCGAACAGGTAGAAGAGGTCGCGCCCGTGAGGGACTCCTGTAACAGTGGAAACTATCTGTGTAATTATCAGTTGTATCTCTTTACAGCGAGTCGCTGATTACTTGAATGAGAATTACTCGAATAAGGAATACTTGAATGAGGGTTACTAGAAAGAGGATAACTTGAATGAGAGTTACTAGAAAGAGGGTTACTTGAATGAAGATTACTTGAATGAGGGTTACCTGAATGAAGTATCTTGAATGGGGGCGGGGGGGGGGGGGGGGGGTGTTACCTGAATGAAGATTACTTCAATGGGGGTTACCTGAATGAAGATTACTTGAATGGGGGTTACAAGAAAGAGGGTTACTTGAATGGGGGTTACTAGAAAGAGGATAACTTGAATGAGGGTTACTTGATTGAAGATTACTTGAATGGGGGTTACTTGAATGACAATGACTTGAATGAGGGTTACCTGAATGAAGATTACTGGAATGAAGGTTACTTGAATGAAGATTACTTGATTGAGGGTTACTTGAATGACAATGTCTTGAATGAGGGTTCCTTGAATGAGGATTATTTGAATGACAATGACTTGAATGGGGCTTACCTGAATGAGGATTACTTGAATGAGGATTACCTGAATGACAATGACTTGAATGAGGGTTACTTGAATGACAATGACTTGAATGAGGGTTACTCGAATGACAATGACTTGAATGAGGGTTACTTGAATGGCAATGACTTGAATGAGGGTTACTTGAATGACAATGACTTGAATGAGGGTTACTTGAATGACAATGACTTGAATGAGGGTTACTCGAATGACAATGACTTGAATGAGGGTTACTTGAATGACAATGACTTGAATGAGGGTTACTCGAATGACAATGACTTGAATGAGGGTTACTTGAATGGCAATGACTTGAATGAGGGTTACTTGAATGACAATGACTTGAATGAGGGTTACTCGAATGACAATGACTTGAATGAGGGTTACTTGAATGACAATGACTTGAATGAGGGTTACTCGAATGGCAATGACTTGAATGGGGGTTACTTGAATTACTTAAATGGGGGTTACTTGAATGGCAATGACTTGAATGAAGGTTACTTGAATGACAATGACTTGAATGAAGGTTACTTGAATGACAATGACTTGAATGAAGGTTACTTGAATGGCAATGACTTGAATGGGGGTTACTTGAATGACTTAAATGGGGGTTACTTGAATGGCAATGACTTGAATGGGGGTTACTTGAATGACAATGACTTGAATGGGGGTTACTTGAATGACAATGACTTGAATGGGGTTACTTGAATGACAGTGACTTGAATGAGGGTTACTTGAATGAGGGTTACCTGAATGAGGGTTACTTGAATGAGGGTTACCTGAATGAGGGTTACTTGAATGAGGGTTACCTGAATGAAGATTACAGGAATGAGGGTTACTTGAATGAAGATTACTTGATTGAGGGTTACTTGAATGACAATGACTTGAATGGGAGTTACTTGAATGAGGATTACTTGAATGAGGATTACCTGAATGAGGGTTACTTGAATGAGGGTTACCTGAATGAGGGTTACTTGAATGAGGGTTACCTGAATGAGGGTTACTTGAATGGAGGTTACCTGAATGAAGTTTACTGGAATGAGGGTTACTTGAATGAAGATTACTTGATTGAGGGTTATTAGAAAGAGGGTTACTTGAATGACGATTACTTGAATGGGGGTTACCTGGATGAGGATTATTTGAATAGTGAATATTTGAATGAATATTTTACATGAAGGAGGAATACCAGTGATGCACGGATTAAATCTACTACACATTCATATTTTCTTTAAAAAAAATACACATTTATTATTCCTATCATGTCCATACAGTGATAAATAAATTATGTATATTTATATTCCGGATGATATCATATTATATTGTATATAGATATAAATCATTATTAAATATATAAATAAGTAAAGAAATAAACTAATTCATTAATAAACTAAATAAAGAAATAGATATGAGGGGAATGCAAAATGTATAAAGAACTGATATACAAAAACAAGTCTTTTTAGGAAATAAGAGACAGTTAAACAGATTGAGTCCCGATGTCCATTGTTACACATCAGTCATTGAGTAAAGATATATAGACAGAACTACATATCAGTTCTTCATTTCATTTAAACATTTTCGTGATTATATAATCCAATTAAGGTTCAAGCACGCTGTCCTGGGAACACACCTCAGCTATCTGGGCTGTATGTCCATGACAGTGTGCTAGTTGTTATTGATTAGTGAGAAGGAAGAGGGTGTTAAAACTAGCTCTAGGTTGGAGCCGATACCGAGCTGCGAATCCAGTACCTACCAGCCTTTTGCCATGATGTTTACTGTATGAGTTTATAGTGCGCTGGAATATCATACCATGAGATCCGTAATAGATCTCGTGGTATAAATCTTGCGCACTATAAACGAGTGCAATAAATATAATGGAGAAACAACGGGTATGTGTTTCTGTATTTGTTACATACCACCTTTCTATATTATGATTAACAAAATCTAATTAAGAAACAACTTTCTCAGACTGGAACATTAGTTGAATTTCATGGAATTGACAACGCTTAGCGTCCTGGCTAGAAACATGACATCATTCCAGGCGAAGGACATAACGTCATTCGAGTAAACACGTACTACGTATACGAGATTTTGTATTGTAAATATGTTCAATATATATATATATATTTTTTAATACACGGTCAAAATTTTCTTTATTAGTATAATAAGATTAAATGGGTATGTAATAAACTCCAATACTAACCTAACCAAGATGGCGGTGGAGAAACCGGCGACTGGTACTCGAATGTGTAAAAATAAGTATTTCTGTTTCTCTTAGAAATACGACTGGCGAAGTCTACAGCTGGTGCAATGAATATGGAGTCACTAATGATCTGAAACAAAGGTGCTCAGTATTGTTACTTTTTCACAGATTCTAGTAACTGTTATGCTATTTTTATCACTTATGTATTATGCATAATATGTTGTAAATATGGATGGATATGTACAATATTTATACATGTATATATTTTAACTTAATATTAATGATTTTAATGATATTTATATACTGTTAAATCCATGTAACAATTTTTAAATGGGATTATTGGCATTGTTAAAATAATATTTAAATAATTAAATGACACACACACACACACACACACACACACACACACACACACACAGAGAGACACACATATATACATATATACATATATATATATATATATATATATATGAAGAGTTCTTTCTGTTTTTTAGTTAAAGCCATTATTGTATGTCAGTAAGGGCTAATCGTAGGCCCGCTGATTTGCCGCAAAACGCGATTGATCCTTATGAAATTGTATTGGGTAAATCCCGTTTTTTGGTCAAAACGCGATATACGCCAATTAAAAAAATCACTTTTACTGGAAATGAAAAAAATGGATATATCGCGTTTTGCGCCTAAACTCTTCATATATATATATATATATATATATATATATATATATATATATATATATATATATATATATATAATTTATTACCAGTGTTTTTCGGTATCGTAAATATCATATACAAAGTATTAGGAGTAAAAATTGTATTAAGCATAATACATTATGTTTATTCCATATATATGATAGTAACGATACCAAAGCATACGAGGGTAATAATAGCTTTATCATATAATCTCAAGATTAATATAACGTATTTTTGTAAACTGTATACTTAATTATAGTCAGCTATTATCCGATATTCAAATGACGTACGAATATGTGACGCGGTGTCTTTTTGAATGGAAATGACGTCATTTTAGATGTCCATACATAAAAATAAACTAGTGCTGAATACTGAACAACTGTCAGTGTAAAGTTGCTATTGATTATTTTTTGTTTAATACTATGAAAGCATACGTCAATTATAAAATGTCGCCCTAGTACGTTTGCTTAAATGTCAATAAACCTAGTGCCGTGACCTCGATTAATTTACATCTAATTTGCAAAGTTATCAAATTCGTAAAGTATGTGATCTGATAAAATGTCACATACTTTGATTGCATTGGAAATGTAAGATATTATAGATACATACACATTAATAAAGAGAAATATGATTTAATCTGATTATTAATGTATTATTTTAATTTTTAGCAGTTTTGTTTATTTGAACATCAGGTGTTGACAGTTACAGTGAAATGCTGTGCGTTATTGTCTTGTCAACCATTGAGAATGATACAGTCGTGTGTATAAATAGTAGTAAAACTAGAAGTAAATTACGAATACAGTCGAGAAGAATACAGTCGTGTGTGTGTGTGAATAGTAGTAAAACTAGAAGTAAATTACGACTAGTTGAGTGTGTGAATAGTAGTAAAACTAGAAGTAAATTACGAATACAGTTGAGGAATACAGTCGGGTGTGTGAATAGTAGTAAAACTAGAAGTAAATTACGAATTTAGTCGAGAAGAATACAGTCGGGTGTGTGAATCGTAGTAAAACTAGAAGTAAATTACGAATGAAGTCGTGTGTGTGAATAGTAGTAAAACTAGAAGTAAATTACGAATACAATTGAGAAGAATACAGTCGTGTGTGTGAAGTTGTAAAACTAGAAGTAAATTACGAATACAGTTGAGTGTGTGAATAGTAGTAAAACTAGAAGTAAATTACGAATAGAGTTGAGAAGAATACAGTCGGGTGTGTCAATAGTAGTAAAACTAAAAGTAAATTACGAATACAGTCGAGAAGAATACAGTCGGGTGTGTGAATCGTAGTAAAACTAGAAGTAAATTACGAATACAGTCGAGAAGAATACAGTCGGGTGTGTGAATAGTAGTAAAACTAGAAGTAAATTACGAATACAATTGAGTGTGTGAATAGTAGTAAAACTAGAAGTAAATTACGAATACAGTTGAGAAGAATACAGTCGTGTGTGTGAATCGTAGTAAAACTATAAGTAAATTACGAATACAATTGAGTGTGTGAATAGTAGTAAAACTAAAAGTAAATTACGAATACAATTGAGAAGAATACAGTCGTGTGTGTGAATAGTAGTAAAACTAAAAGTAAATTACGAATACAGTTGAGTGTGTGAATAGTAGTAAAACTAGAAGTAAATTACGAATACAGTTGAGAAGAATACAGTCGTGTGTGTGAATCGTAGTAAAACTATAAGTAAATTACGAATACAGTTGAGAAGAATACAGTCGGGTGTGTGAATAGTAGTAAAACTAGAAGTAAATTACGAATACAGTTGAGAAGAATACAGTCGTGTGTGTGAATCGTAGTAAAACTATAAGTAAATTACGAATACAGTTGAGAAGAATACAGTCGGGTGTGTGAATAGTAGTAAAACTAGAAGTAAATTACGAATACAGTTGAGAAGAATACAGTCGTGTGTGTGAATCGTAGTAAAACTAGAAGTAAATTACGAATACAGTTGAGTGTGTGAATAGTAGTAAAGCTAGAAGTAAATTACGAATACAGTTGAGAAGAATACAGTCATGTGTGTGAATCGTAGTAAAACTAGAAGTAAATTACGAATACAGTTGAGAAGAATACAGTTGAGTGTGTGAATAGTAGTAAAACTAGAAGTAAATTACGAATACAGTTGAGAAGAATACAGTCGTGTGTGTGAATAGTAGTAAAACTAGAAGTAAATTACGAATACAGTTGAGAAGAATACAGTCGTGTGTGAATCGTAGTAAAACTAGAAGTAAATTACGAATAATGTTGACAATAATAATATAGTGTGTGTGTGAATCGTAGTAAAACTGGAAGTAAATTACGAATACAGTGCACTCACACGATATATAGCGACGATGTTTGCAGTTCCGTTTGTAGGATCAGACCAAGGTTTATATACCTTCAACACTAAATCTGGAATTACAATTACCAATACAGGATTCAAACACGAGGTCTAGATGTGAAGTATACCTGTAGTTTCTAGGACGTTCGGTGGTATGATCCCCCGTAAAATATTGAAAACTAGATGTCATGAAATGCAATTTGCTGCATTCTACAAGTAAAATGCATCTCTACCTTAAGATTTACTACCTGTATATGCCTTCAATACTAAATCTGCATCTGAAATGACAAATAACAAATAAAGGAAACACAATCCAAAAGGTAAAAAGGAACTTACCTATTAATTCTGGTGAAACCTCTGGGACTACGCCTTCAAAAATACCCATTTCCACTTTTTCTTCTGTTAACTCCGTGAAGTTGTAATCGACAAGAAAGTGATTGACTGGAACCCAAAATACGATGTTTTTACCATCAACTTGTTTTATCTTCCTCATTGTTTCTAATAATTAGATTTTTACCCAAGTATTATTAATGATGAATGAGCATATTTGATGATGGGGGAATAAAGATGAATTTTGTGTTACTCCGTGGAAGAACGCGGACAATTCTTGGTACTTTACATGTCTATTCATTCCAGACAATAATGCTATGTTATGTGTGAACATTGTAAACATTAAATGGTTAAAAAAAACACCTTTGAAGATGCGTCATAATATCTTACAACAGTTTCTGTTAGGAAATGTGCTTCACTTTAAAATGGACGACACTCGTAAATACCAAATAACACAAATGTAGAAGTTTAATCCACACCAAGCCATTTTATATTGTTTGTACAATGAGTTATGACATATTTTCACTATCTGAGTCATTCTCCAGAAAGTGGAACTTTTCATGAGCTTTATAAGTAATGGAATAAGTTGATTCAATGAACTTTATTCTTGCATGATCAACATTAAATATTTTCTTGACAAGAAACTATAGATTGGCGAGCACTATAGCTTTATTTTGAAATAAATACAATCAAATATAATCATGTTAAACGCAAATCATGTCATTGGTGTAACGGGACACTTGGTATCTCTTATAGGTATGTTGAAATAACTATGTGATGTGTTTTTCGGACTAGAATGTTAAATATTATGTCTTTGATCAATATTTCACTAAGAAAATGTCAATATATATATATGCTTTAAATGCATATATCTGTAAATGGTACCTGATGATTGAATCACAGTTGTTGTAACACGCATTCTAACATTGTTCATAATTTATTGGTTACACTAATCTGCAATATTGTTGGCTATTGAGAGGCATAATACATACAGCTATTTCTTTAATCATCACAATGTGTTGGTCCAAGCACTTTAAAATAAATCAAAGACACATTTCAGCATGTTACACCAATGACATAACTGTTACACCAATGATGCCATGTTACACCAATGACATGGACATAAACTCTTAAATAAAAGATTATAACCAAACTTGGAAACATGAAAATTTAAAATTAATAAAACGACACTAGTATAGGCCTACACGTATCTGATTGCATCTACACCAAAACTATGCTTTTACAAAACCAACTATAACGTTCCTACTGATAGTGAATGTTTAATGCGTTCGGAGTTCCAGTTTCTTTTCTATTTCTTCCAGGGCTTCTAGATTATGGTAGCCCCACTCCCATGGCTAGTGATATTCAATGTTGGGCTAGTAAATAACTACTATTGCCATGCCTGACGGCTAGTGAATATTTCTTTGTCAAATGTTTCAATTAAGTCTTATTTTCTAAATATGAATGTCCTGCCACCACCCCAACCCCCAATCTTAGTGTTTTTAAGTGCTATCTCCCTCTTTATGTGACATATCTGATTATTACTATTATTTAGTAAAATTGTATTAACTCAAACTAAAGTAGGGCTAGTGAATTTTTAATTGTGGCTAGTACATTTTTTAAATCACTGATCCCATGGCTAGTGGATTTTATAAAAATTCTAGAAGCCCTGATTTCTTCCCAAAGTTTTGGCTCTACCTGCTAATACCTAGTTTATCGGGGCCCTCAGCCTTTTTTGGCTCAGTAATTAAGACACAGAATATCTTCTTCATCAATTGATATCCTCTCTTAAATTTGGCCAAATTGTTTTATTTCTACCAAAAGTAAGAAATGTTTTATTTAACGACACACTCAACACATTTACGATTATATGGCGTCAGACATATGGTTAAGGACCACACAGATTTTGAGAGAAAAACCCGCTGTCGCCACTACATGGGCTACTCTTTCCGATTAGCAGCATGGAATCTTTTATTTGCGCTTCCCACAGGCAGAATAGCACAAACCATGGCCTTTGTTGAACCAGTTATGGATCACTGGTCGGTGCAAGTGGTTTACACCTACCCATTGAGCCTTGCGGAGCACTCACTCAGGGTTTGGAGTCGGTATCTGGATTAAAAATCCCATGCCTCAACTGAGATCCGAACCCAGTACCTACCAGCCTGTAGACCGATGGCCTAACCACGACGCCACCGAGGCCGGTATATTTCTACCGATGCTGTTCATACATTTAACCTGAACATCACCTTGTTCAGTAGTCAGTTATTTCACCAGGATATGCCTTTTCATTGTATACTAAAACACAGAACCGTCCCACAGTTATCGTTAATGAGTTCAGGTCGATCTAGACCAACACTGTTGTTAACTGTTGATCTCTCCAGGTCAGATTTGGTAGTTTTGTTCGATGTTGCGACATATATTAAACTGAAATGTGATGGATCAAAACACAAGCAGTCAAAGATCTCGCTCTGAACTGAGCATGTACAGCTAACGTCACGTCTCCATTGTTTCCTTTGCTTTCGTTGTTCCCTATCTGTGAGCTGTGCAATACATTTACGTTTGCCACTGCCAACATCCTTATAGTACTTTTGCCGTTTAATCACAAAGTAGGCAGCTTATTTCTCGAGATTTTCATTCCTTCGTTGTCTAAACAGTCTTTGCCTCTCTTTGTTATTTAGTGGCATTTTTCTAATGAAAAAGAAAAAAACACCGGGTGCTGTATTATGACATATTTACGGTTCGCACATTTTAGGAAAATTATATAATAGTCAAAAAAAGGATCTTTTATATGTACCACCCAACAGACAGGATAGTACATACCTCGTCTCTTGTTACACCAATAATTTGAACAGTACAACATGTCTTATACAAGATATAGGATTCGTGATTTCTCAAAACTAAAGTCGATGACAGTCACTTTTTGGACCCTTGTTTTGGCTACGTACACAATAAATAAAACATATCCAACGGTAATTTTTTGATATGATATATTTAACAAAAGGTACTTTTTATTTCTTTCATCTTTTAAAACTTAAAATTAATATTGTGCCCAAATTTATGAATAAATAAATAAAAATACCGACCTGTAAACGTTGTCTGCTTGTTATAGAAATTTGACAGGGGTCAAGGTTAGTAGACCAGTTTTTATTTTAATATGGCAAAGTAATATAGCTAAATTAAAAAATTGTACCTTTTACAAAATATGGATTTCAAGTGAAATTACAGTAAGATATGCTATATTTATGGTGTACGAAGCCAAAATAAGGATGCGAAAAGTGACTGTCATCGACCATAGATCTACAAAAGAGATGGTTAATTTCGTAAAATATTTTGTTTGGGATTCTATTTATCCCTTAATAATTATGAACATTTAAACAAGGATTATGTTTCTACATCAAACAAAAGGAGTAGTTATATGTGTCTGTCATTTGGGTAACTGAATGTCACTGGTGTAACATCTCGGCTCCAAAACAGTTGTTACTCCAATGACTGTTACTCCAATGACAAAATCACATATAATTAAGGATTGCTCCCTTATATGAATTTGGTTATGGCGGCTAAACACTTTTCTTACCTCAGTTTGACATTCATCAATCATAAAAAGCATCAAACATAATTAGAAAATCATTCTAACGATACAATGACTGGTACACCAATGACAAACATTAAATCTACTGCGCATTTTCTTTGAATTAGGGGGAATTAAAAGCAAAACAAATCAACAAACTTACCAAATAATGCTCTCCATCTTAACACTTGAGGTCTTGCTTCACTGCTGCCACCTGTAGGAAACTGTCTGAACTTCCAGGGAGAAGTTGGTTGCATTTTTCACAGTTGTTACACCAATGACAAGTAAACCGTGGGACACATACTCAAGTACTTCTTAATTTAAAAAGTATTTTAGTGATTGAGTTTTGCACACGCTACACTATATCTAGGATCATACACTCTGTATTGGTTTTGTCCCTATCAAACCAGAATTGATAATGCTGCTTAATGATCTTATAGTAAGAAGTGATGTTGGGACATGTTACACCAATGACATTTGGCATACAATATGTATTAGATCAATAGTATTTCAGGCACAGAGTGGCATGTATTGTAATCTGTTCCATTAAATATTCATATGCGATATTAATGTTAATGAAAAAAAAATATATATATTAAAGATTAACTTTAAAAAGTCGCCAGGACCAAAAGGTTCCATCTTCTGGAGAATGACTCATCTGCTATTTGTTATTCAGATTATGTAAAGTTCGGCTACTTCAGATATCAAGACTACAAATCTGTGTTGCAGAAATTGTAGGTCTAGCTTTTTGATGCCTTTCGTCTCTTGGAAAAGCAATATATCAAAATTATATAAATTGGTTTTTCGATTAATAACTTGGGACGTAACAGCTGTGGTGGTATTAAACATGAAAAGTACCACCGGTGGGGCAGAATATGCTCAACTTTCGCGAACACCTGCTATCATTACTGTCATGACAGTGATACATTGGTGCATGTCAAGACTTGTTTGATAAAGATTAAACCTTTCTGTGAATGTATATTACTTTGTCTACTGTCAAGGGTATTGTCTGTCCTTTTGCACTGCATTCAGATTAAAGGTAACATTGTGATAGCCGCAGTTAGTCAACTACTATGGTAATTTTGTCAAGAAATGATGTAGGCAAAGATAAAGAATTGCCACCAGTGGGACAGGATATGCTCACTGTTTTAAGAATGATTCATGAGTGCATGCCATCACCGCTATATTTATGACACTGAGCCCTGTCCTGTACTAGGTTTGATTTAGTAAACTGTTCTGCGAGTGGCAGTCCTCTATGTGACTGCAAGAAATATGTATTGTCCAGAAAAGGATCTCCTCCGGAGTGGCTGTCGTCTTATAGACGAGTCAGTAGATAGATCCGTGGAATCAACCACCATCTGTCAAATGCCCATTCAGGTCTGCAGTGTGCAGAGATACTGTCTTGATCGAGGATAACAGTTCTGACGTTCAGATATGACATATAACCAGGGTCAAAAGGGGCGTTTTCACAAAAACCAGATTGTCACCAGGTATATTAATAGTTCCCAGAACGACACTCATTGCTCATATGCAAGAGAACTGGCATTCCCTAGACTTTGTCCACAAATAAATTTAAAAACAAATCATGGAAACTATCTATGTACTTCTATACACAGTAGACTGGTTCGACACATAAACTAACAAATAAACACTGGTATTATCTACGGGTTGCTGTAAATTACTATGATTTGTTTTCACAGTTACATACCCCATACTGAACTTTCGTCCTTTGTGACGCCAGTCATGAAGGCTTCCCCGTTTGCGGCCACTTGTCTATCAGGTTTTCTGGCGTGTCGCTGATGAACACGTGGTCGACCACAGGAATATAATCATTTATGCGAGATTCTGGAGCAGACATCTGGACATTAAGTAAACAAAATTATAGTGAGCTAAAAATATTTTAAGGGTATATGTTCTACTGCCGTTATTCTGAGACCTGTAGGAATAGGGAATAGGGCACAGTTCTTTACACTGCGTTTTTATTAACTGTTAATTTTTATATTGATGTTGCTCATCATTTTAGATTTGCGTTTACCATAGTTTGACACCCAATAGCCGATGTATTTTTCGTGCTGGGGTGTCGTTAAACATTCATTCATTCATTCATGTAGGAATAGGGCTGCTGGTGGTGCTGGGAAAATGTCCACTCTTGATGGACATAACATTTGTTTGATCTTACTACATACTATACAGAAAGAGAGATAGATAAAAGCTTTGAAAAAGCTGAAAAGTGTAATGCAATACATATGCTAGAAATATCGTCTAAGCCACAAATGACCCCCTATATGGGGGTCCCACTTTAAATATTATTCTTACAGGCCTGGTCTGACATTTCTTTGCGAATGTTGTAGACGGTAAGACAAGTTTTTCGGTGTTAATATGTCCATGTTTTAGTGTTTGTAAGTGCCAGATTGCGAGCTGCTTACGTAGGCTATGTAGCTATCGTCTATGATGGTTTCCCAGTCAATGTTTTTCAGGCACTGCTTAATGTGCTTCTTGTCTGAGAATGAACAGCCATGATGTTCGGCAAATATTGTCAGGATAGTTTCCGGTTTCCGTGGAGGACGGGCGATCGAGAAGCTGGCTGTTGGAACACCACTCTGCATGATGACGTAGCGAAACAGACCTGACAAAAACAAAGAGGATCATGATTTGAAAAAACCCCATCCAGCACAATAATAATTGTATATAAGTTAATAGACTACAATTTCTTACCTTTTGATTTTGGGGGAAATATGTGTAAACCAACATCTGAACTACCAGAACTATGCCCTTGAACCGTGACCTTGGCTGGATTGCCATCAAAGAAACGGATGTTCTTTTGAACCCACTGAAGAGCAAAACTTTGATCCAGTAGACCATAATTGCCAGGGAAATCCGCATTCTGCCCGGTCAGGAATCCTTAAAAAGAAATGGTAAACTAAAATTGTGGTTGTTTTTCAATTTGTTTTATGTACACATCAAAGAATATAGCACTAGAAAACAATCTCCCCATACACATTGGCCAATATGTGTGGTATGATATTTCCACGATATTAACCAAGACTAATGGTAATGTTAGTCCTCTTAACAGACCCATTTAAAAAAAAATATGTTAAGTAATATGAGGACGACATTAACCATGGTTGATGGAATTGGTGATCCTCTTAAAGGGACATTCCTGAGTTTGCTGCAATTTTAAAGACTTTTTTAACGATTGTAATTACATATCAAATATATGTTTCTGCATAAAATATTAGTGGCTGTATATTAAACGTGTTTCTGATCGTTCTAATAGTTGTACAAGGTTAAATTTCATTTTATTTCCTAAAAAACATTTTTTCGTACGTTCGAAATTATTTGAAGACAAAATCCAGTTTGAGCTTCTTACAAATATTAAGACGACAAGAAACACATTGAATATACAGACACTGACATTATAAACAAGAAAATATATTTAATCGTAAACATATTTTATTAGTCGGAAACATCTTATAATGCAACAAACTCAAGAATGGCACTTTAACGAATTGGAGTGTAGTGTTGGAGAGTGGCCGTCCTACAGACGAAGCAGACGGCAGTAATGTCTGGCAGTAAAACCATAGTTTAATACTATTACAGTGTCAGTTCGTTTTCCATAAACACAAAACACGTACACAAATATATATATACACAGGATACATACATATATATTCACACACACACACACACACACACACACACACACACTTCTAAACAAACGGTCCGAGTCTGCAGTTGACTGCTACACAAATATATATATATACACACAGGATACATACATATATATTCACACACACACACACACACACACACACACACACACACACACACACACACACTTCTAACCAAACGGTCCGAGTCTGTAGTTGACTGTTACAACGACGATGTTGCCTAACGCCGCCAAGACGTCTCCATGAAACATGCCAGCCATTCCGAGCTCGTTGGAACCGCCATGCACGTGCACCAACACAGCCAGGTCATCCACGGTAGCACCGGGTGTCTTGAAAGATCAAATACACGTTGAAACTAATTTAATAACACGAAAAAACGTAGAAACTAATTAACAAGATGAAACACATTTCGCTTATTATACCTGCGATAAAAGACACGTAGGAAACAATGTAACAAAACTAGAAACGTTTTACTTTACTTAATTTCTTTTATTATACATGTGTACAATTCCGAAGGTGGCTTCTAACCGTGGGCACGCACTGCATGGATCTGGGCTGTGTGTTGAGGTCGGGTTAATTAGTCAATGATCAGAGAGAGTTAGACACGTCAGTGTGGTGACCGTACATTTCTTCATTAAGTCGTTAGAACTCACTCTAGGTACCAGCCAGCGTTGCTTTCTGTCGTTAAGATCGCAGGTTACACTAAACCATATTATTTCCGGCTGGGTTAAAGGCATATTGTCACAGACCATTGACCTATTAAATGGCCTAACAAAGCATTACGTGAAACATGTATTTGATTTGTAATTATTTATTTTTTAATAAAAAATGAATTATGGCAATGGTCCATAATTTAAAAATTAATTTTGCCAAGAGGATTGACATGGATTTCACTCCATCATGGTTTAGTTAAGGTGATTCAATGGCCAGATTTTGTTTCCAAACATTGATGCAATTTTCATTTATTATCCACTTTTGGAGAAATAAAGTCCTTAAATCCGTGACAGTATGCCTTTAAAGTTCGAGGTTATAAATGTGAGTGTGTTGGTTGTAAAAATATTAGTTTCATCTGGGTCAAAAGTGTATGCAATTTTATTTCCTCTAATACCACTGTGTCAAGTAGCCTTGTGCTTAGAACATGTATGGGGTACCTGTAAAAAAAAAGTATTCAAATTTTGTGCGAAACTAGGGGTGTTGTAAAAACATCTGGTAATACCGAAAATGAGCCATGAAAGGAACCATTTTCTTCAGTTAATACATTGAGGTAGGGGTTGTAGTACTGATTTTAAGTTTTTAAGCACGAACGTTAACATGGTCGCCTATGGGATTTTATTTGGTATAGTACAACCCGCAGGCGCAACCAGTACATTTTCGAGGCCTCTTGTGAGAAATACTAGGAACAGGTAGGCGAAAACTGGAGAACAAAATAACGCGGGTACTCAAAATAGCGGGAATCCAAAGCTATGTATTAATATTTAATACAGACTCACCCGAGGGACGTAGATGTTCAAATACAGACAGTCCTCGTCGTGGTAGTCGAAGCCTGGCACGTGTTCGATGACGTACTCCCAGTGGGTCTGAGGACAAGCTGGGGGTAGATCTGTCGTGTTGAGAATGTCCGCCCATGATTCAGCATCTTGAGGATTCTACAAACAGAACATATTTAAAATTTCCGTTATCACAATTCGTGTATACTAATCGTATACAATAATTACAAAATAGTGTTACGTTGCCAATCAAGTACTTACTTATGCCCAATGTCCCTCCTGAGGCTTAGGCCGTCGACAACAGCTCTCCAGTCTTCTGTCAGAGTGTTCTGTCCTGGGCTCCTGTTTCCAGTTGTCTCCAGGGCCCGTGCTTGACTCAATCTCAAATGATGTCACACGCATGCAATTTGTATGGCGTTGTCATGACATTAGTATCCCAGACTCTATTAGATTCTCGTGTCTAGACTCTAAAAGTTTTATAACCACGGATCGTGGTATAGCCTGTCGTTTTGGTGTCCGCCCTGTGGCTTTCATGTGTGGTGACAGTTGATTCTGACTTGTAGTGTTCATAAGAAACCCTCTACACGTTCCACAAGAAACACGCACAATCAAGTACTCTAAACGAAATGTTTTCTTATAAACAGATCGTTCCAACCAGTGTACAGGAACTGTCTGTTAGAATGTAATATATTGTTTGCGATGGACAATGTAGAGGGTTTCCTCTTTAGTCAGAATTACCAAATGTTTGGAATCCAGTAGAAAATGACTAATTAATTGATGTGATCTGGAATCCAGTAGGAAATGACTAATTAATTGACGTGATCTGGAATCCAGCAGGAAATGACTAATTAATTGTTGTGATCTGGATTCCAGTAGGAAATGACTAATTAATTGATGTGATCTGGTGATGTCGCTAAACTGTATTAGACCCTCATTTGCACTTGTTGAATTCGAACACAGATATTGTTTATTTAAATATTGTTAGTTAAATTTTTATGAAAGAGAATAGCATATGCACGTTCATATTCTTACCTCGAATCTGAGGTTGCCCGTGGGAGGAGCGGCATACGGTATACCCAGGAATCTCTCCACCGTTATGTTGTCTAATACTGAGTGCACGTAACCTCGGACATTTCCGTAGACAGTTTCCCGAACCACGAACTCTACCGAATCACATACGACGATAGATCCCGTTAACCAAACGCAAAGTACCTAGCTCACAGATGCATGTAAAACCATTTCCAAGTCGGATGTGGCTTCTAGCTGACAACTGTATGTGGGTTAATAACGTGTTCACATTTATACAGGCCGTTAACAGCAGGGGAGCCTAGTTCCACAAACCTGATTTGTGCTAATGGAGATTACTTGGTATTTATGCCAACCCAGCACAGCCCGAGCCGCCATGACGGAAGTTGTACGATTACAGGGCACGTTAAACCCGAAACAGTTTTGTACTGTTATGTTTCTGAAAACAATATTTCCTTGCTAGCTCTGTTCTAAAGATCCACTTACAGACAAAAATGAGTTTGTGCTGGCCTGGTAGATTTGGTATTTATGTTGACAATTATGACGTGTCTAATATTGTAAGTGGAACAAAATACTCTGATGTTTGTGGTATATCCAAATAAAAATGTTTGTTTTGTTTAACGACGCAGCTAGAGCACATTGATTTATTAATCATCGGCTATTGGATGTCAAACGTTTGGTAACTGTGACACAGTCTTAGAGAGGAAACCCGCTACATTTTTCCATTAGTACCAAGGCATCTTTTATATGCACCATCCCACTGACAGGATAGCACATACCACGGCCTTTGATATGCCAGCCATGGTGCAGTTCCTGGAACGAACACCCAATAGCCGATGTTGGGGGTGACGTTAAACATATATTCTATATCTGGAACGAAAAATAGCCAAATAAGCCCACCGACGGTGATCGACAACAAACTGACCGCGCATCAAGCGAGCGCTTTACCAGTGTGCTAAGTCCCACCCTTGTACCCAAATAAAACATGATCGTGTCAGGTCAGAAGAATGAGTGTTTAACGACACGCGGCTATATTGCGTGTCAGAAGAGGTAAGTATATACAGATGCTCACATCTCTCTAAGGTGTATACTACCATAAATCATAATGACAAAATCGTAATAGCTGTATTTTATTATGCACCGAATATGTGCTATAGGGTGTATACTAGCAAATCAAATCCCATAGACGGCAATACTGACATATGTGGCTAAAACTCCTACCTGCAGCGTATCAGTCGACATAAACACCATATACATACTACCGCCCCTCACCCTTAATGTGAATCAGAAAAAAATTGGGGTCAAGCTGCTCATTTTAGAGATAACGGGTAGCATCTATGATTACCCTAGTTCCGCACAATATTTGCGTATTTTGTTATACAGGTACCCCATATATGTTTCAAGCACAAGGCTACTTGACACAGTGGTACAAGATGAAGTAAAATTGCATACATTTTGTCGAGATGAAACTTTGTTTTGTTTTTTACAACCAACACACTGACATGTATCACCAAGTACAGTACGTGTGGTGTTAAATTATTTTTCTAAAGTTCGGTGCACCTTGAACCTTGACCCAGCAGGAAGTTATTTGGTTTAGTACTACCTCTAATACATACACTATATTTGGTTTAAAGAGAACACTGTGCAGTGAATTATTAAAATGCCCAATGCTATGTCATTTAGTGTAGTTGTATTAAATATGTTTTAACCAATAACTCATTAGCTAAGGGTTTTGTGTGTACGTTTATGTGTTGTAGCATGCCAATACTAACCCAACAACTGGTCATTAGTTAAGTGATGTATTGTGTGTACGTTTATGTGTTGTAGCATGCCAATACTAACCCAATAACTGGTCGTTAGTTAAGTGATGTCTTGTGTGTACGTTTATGTGTTGTAGCATGCCAATATTAACCCAACAACTGGTCATTAGTTAAGTGTTGTGTTGTAGCATACCAATATTAACTCAACAAATGGTAATTAGTAAGTGTTCTTTTGTGTGTACGTTTATGTGTACGTTTATGTGTTGTGTTGTAGCATACCAATGTTAACTCAACAACTGGTCTTAGTTAATATTGTCTTGTGTGTACGTTTATGTATTGTGTTGTAGCATACCAATGTTAACCCAATTACTGGTCGTTAGTTAATGTTGTCTTGTGTGTACGTTTATGTGTTTTAGAATACTACTACTAACCCAACAACTTGTCATTAGTTAATCCAGTCGAATGGGTATTTACTAAACCAAACTAGCACACAACAAACATCATTGGAATAAATACAACTGTCATGATATGCACTCATGAATCACTGTCAAACCAGTGATGAATTCAGGTGTTCGCGAAAGTTGAGCATATCCTGCCCCACCGGTGGCACCCGTCAAGAGTACTGCCACCACAGGTTTCAAGTCTGTCACTTCATCTTAAACGATAATCCCTATCAGTGAACAACTGGTCAAAGGTCGTGGTATGTGCTGGCCTGTCTGTGGGATGGTGCATATACAACCTTGCTGCTAATCGAAATATATAGCGGGTTTTCTCTTATGACATCGAGTCAGAATTACCAAAATTTTACATCCAATTAATTAATCAATGTGCTCTAGTGGTGTCGTTAAACAAAACAAACTTTGTTTTACTTAAACGATGAACAAAAATAATATTCAAGTTTCACAAAAAGTATGCACAAGTTCAAAGTATGGAATAGCATCAGCCATCATTTTGGTCAGTGATGTAGTAGATATAGCCTCCACATGTCTACCATTAAACGTGGTGAATGCCCTCAGGAATTGCTGGTCAGTGATGTAGTACATATCGCCTCCACATATCTACCATTAACCGTGGTGAATGCCGCCAGGAATTGCTGGTCAGTGATGTAATACATATAGCCTCCACATATCTACCATTAACCGTGGTGAATGCCGCCAGGAATTGCTGGTCAGTGATGTAGTACATATCGCCTCCACATATCTACCATTAAACGTGGTGAATGCCCTCAGGAATTGCTGGTCAGTGATGTAATACATATAGCCTCCACATATCTACCATTAACCGTGGTGAATGCCGCCAGGAATTGCTGGTCAGTGATGTAATACATATAGCCTCCACATATCTACCATTAACCGTGGTGAATGCCGCCAGGAATTGCTGGTCAGTGATGTAATACATATCGCCTCCACATATCTACCATTAACCGTGGTGAATGCCGCCAGGAATTGCTGGTCAGTGATGTAATACATATAGCCTCCACATATGTACCATTAAAGGAGAGGACAATTAAGGCATTTGGCCTGGTATGCATATTCAACGATATATAATGCACATTATTGCTTAATATCAACACGTATAATCGTATAGTTAATTAATAAAACGGTTAAATGTGACAGCTATTATATATAACGGGCGCAGCCATTTTGTACCATCTCAGTGAGTACGCCCTCTGGCGAGCTGGTGGTTACGTAATACTTAACGCGTAACGTCAGGAATTAGCCTTAGAACTAGAGAAACACAATCTACCTGGTTTTTGCGGGATGATAAATAGTCATACATTGCAATGTTCGGTAATAATACACATCCCAGTAAGCTAGCAATAAGTATATCCAGCACTATATATATTATTTTTCAATAGAAAATAAAATACCATTGTCAAAGTGGCTACAAGTCGAACTCATTAACAATGTTTTGCCCATGTATTAACCTACGTACTAAAATGATACACGGAGTGTTTTCTTAGTTAATTGGTCTATGCTGTTAGTTGCTTCTACCTGTGATTCCTGATTGGCAGGTGTGTATTTGATTGGTAACCAGACGAGCCAATTAATTGACGCTGTCTAGACACAAACATACATACCGATATTGTGGAATATTACCTGTCGCCCGTAAAATTATAATGGACATGGTTTATTACTGTAAATAGTTCTGTAAAACTATTGATTAAGTAGACTATTCCATCTAAAACCACAGAACTGACCAATTACGTAGTCCTAAAGAAAAGAAAATTATCACTTGGGTATCGTGGGTTGTCGTTTTTGCTCCAACGTAGCATACCAATAGGCCTAATAGTGTACATTTTTGCTTTGGATTATTTAACAGAGAAAAATACTATAACCCCAATTTGTTCCGTTAATGCAACTTGAAATATATTTAGTTAAATAGTTTATTATATTATTACGTCATTTATGCTGATTTACAAGTCAGGTTGATGAAAGAGAAGCGCCTTGTCGAAAATTACTGCTTTTGTATACACTGTACCTCAGGAGATGGTCAGGAGCTGACGTCACTTCGCCCCAAGCTATCCCACCGGACGTTAGAAAAACGAAACAAAATGGCTGCCCCCAGTTAGCAGGAATAATCATGTTTTTTTTATTAACTCTAAAATTACGCGTTTTTCATTTGCTAAAGTGTCTATCTGTTGGTGGTCCGGGTATGCATCTTTCCACATAAGGCTCTTGTTTGAGTTGACCCTACCTTTAAACGTGGTGAATGCCGCCAGGAATTGCTGGTCAGTGATGTAATACATATAGCCTCCACATATCTACCATTAACCGTGGTGAATGCCGCCAGGAATTGCTGGTCAGTGATGTAGTACATATAGCCTCCACATATCTACCATTAACCGTGGTGAATGCCGCCAGGAATTGCTGGTCAGTGATATAATACATATAGCCTCTGTCACAAGTCGATTTACTTGTGTATATTTGTATATATGTTTTACTCATAGTGGTGCGTTACTTTTTCTGCTCAGTATAAAATACCCTGCTGTTTAGTTTGATGTTTAGGGCCGCACGTGTAATCCGTACATGGAATTTTCCATTGCTGGCTGCTGTGACAAAACCAGTGTGGGTCGCATTGTTCAGTTAGTTGGACCCAGATCTACAGGCTTTGCACGTGTTGGAAAGTTATGACAACGTGGTAGAGATATGTAGGATTTGGCGTGGACAGCTGGGGTGAGTACTGATTTTTGTACATTGTTTTATTTGGCAGAATGCCACTTTGAGCATTTGTATGGTGTAGTTAAGAAACCAGTTGTTGTATATAATTAGGTAATAGTTAAATATTATGTAGTTAAATATTATGGATTTAATTAGCGTGTATTTAAAAGTTACAACATATATAGAACATATTGGAGGTATCAAATGTTCATAATGAGGTATTTTAAGAACTTGTGTTAGGATAGTGGTTCATAATTTATGTTCCGAGATTCCACTGTGTATTGGCCTACAAAATAGTAGTAGAATCGTTTTGTGACTAGCATATGGCTAGCATTTAAGGGGTATGGTGAATAGTTAAAGGTAACTATTGGTTATGAAATTAATTTATTTCATGTGTGCACATTTGCAGAACTGTCGCCGACAGTCGATTTAGTGGTCGTGTCATTGAACATAATATTTGTATGTTGACCCATTTTTCTTGTAGGTTTTAGTTTTGTTTGTTGGATGTTTTGAGGCTGAGATGGTTGCCATAGCCACGAGAGGTAGACGAGTTCGGGAGACGAACAGACGTCACAGCCATTAGTGATTTTGCAGTTTGAGACAGAAACTGTCGTTGATTTGGAGAAACATGGAAAATGGAATAGTGGAACAGATTTGTGACCATGACGTCAATATGAGCATTTGAAGGACACTTGGGATGTATAGTGAACTTTTGACAGTTGTTAATTTTAAACAATGAACACTTGAATAAGAGCATTGTTTGAATTTAATCAACTATTTATTTTTGATTGTGAAAGGTTGAAATTAATGTTGTAGAATTGTCAATTTAAAAGGGGAACATAACTTTGTAATTTGGTATCATGAAGCTTTGTTAAACTTGTGTTTTTTGTTTATTTTATTTTAATATATTTATATTAACTCTAACTGGGTTGTTGTTATTTTTGTTTGAGAAGTTCAAGTAGTAACTAAATCATCCCTTGGTCATACCTGGTTGTGACAGCCTCCACATATGTACCATTAACCGTGGTGAATGCCCTCAGGAATTGCTGGTCAGTGATGTAATACATAGCCTCCACATGTCTACCATTAACCGTGGTGAATGCCGCCAGGAATTGCTGGTCAGTGATGTAATACATATAGCCTTCACATGTCTACCATTAACCGTGGTGAATGCCCTCAGGAATTGCTGGTCAGTGATGTAATACATATAGCCTCCACATATGTACCATTAACCGTGGTGAATGCCGCCAGGAATTGCTGGTCAGTGATGTAATACATATAGCCTCCACATATGTACCATTAACCGTGGTGAATGCCCTCAGGAATTGCTGGTCAGTGATGTAATACATATAGCCTCCACATATGTACCATTAAACGTGGTGAATGCCCTCAGGAATTGCTGGACATCATAACCCTGATGAAACAATTTCTGTGCCAGAAAGAAATAACCATACAATGACCATGCCTTAAAGGGACATTCCTGAGTTTGCTGCATTATAAGATGTTTCCGACTAATAAACTATTTCTACGAATAAACTTACATATTAAATATATTTTCTTCTTTAGAATATCAGTGTCTGTATATTCAATGTGTTTCTGGTCATCGTAATATTTGTAAGAAGCCCAAACAGGGTTTTGTCTTCAAATTTCGTACGTACGAAAAAACAATATTTTAGGAAACAAGATGAAATTGAACCTAGTACAAATATTAGAATGATCAGAAACACGTATATCATACAGCCACTAATATTTTATGCAGAAAAATATATTTGATATGTAATTACAATCGTTACAAAGTCTGGTAGTTGATAACTTCTTAAAAAGTGTAGCAAACTCAGGAATGTCCCTTTAAAGTATCCTAGATATTGTGACCCCCAAAACAAGCAAAACACACACACACACACCACACAGCATGCCGCATTCCTGGGCTATGGGACCTGACTATACATATATTCCTTCCAGATGACAAGAATCTAGGTAACTGTGACGATTCCGAAACGGGCCATGCTACCGTCGTTATACAGCTATAGTAAATTATTATCAGTGAAGACCCACCGCAAACTGCGTAGTAAAAGCAGTGGCTTATAACCATGTCTTTAAACAAAATATATAATTGGAATATTCTGCAGTTTAACGTCTGACCACGTAGCTTTCAGCTGGAGTGTAATTAGTTTATTACGTCCATGCGCTGAAAATAATAGTGTATTCATTATGTAGCAGAGTAGTGTGAATCACGTGAATACACACTAGTACTATAATGTTTGTTACGATACATGCTCTTAATTTCTTTTCGCCTGTGGCTATATTAATTGTTTTAGAGGACCGTGTGCAGTTCCAAATGCACTTAGCCCAGATGGGCAACTTGTTACGTGATACCATTTCGCGACGGTCGTCGAGCTTTTCTAATACACACCTAGCGCAGGTGTGGAGGCCATGTGGCCAGTAGTTACGTATTAACTCCGCTAGTGCTGTTTATGACCAGGGGATTGCTCGCGGAATGGCGACAGCCAGTCTGACGATCAGAGAAAAATATACCGACTCTGGGAGAGGTGGAAATATCAGATGATACGTGAGGTACCGCGTTGTGCCCCAGGCGATATTCGCTGTCTCTGAGAGTTTTGAATAAATAGCTAGGGTCTTAGAGATATCGGGAAGAAACATATTGGAAGGCCCCAGGGAACGTTAGTCCGTTTGGACTTGGTAAATATCATTTCTGCTCTGTTGTATAACCTTGATGTGATTGATGTGACTTTAAATATTTTAATACTGTATTATACCAATATTATTTAGACGGTGCTGCTGGTCATCTGACGCAGTAATCTGTAGGCTCACTGTCCTAAATAATTATAAAAAGCTTAACCAGTCATCCTAGAGGACCTAGGTAAACTGTAGGTTATTGTCTTTATTGTGATAGGTACCAGTATTAATTCTGTGTTACAAGGTTACTGAATGAGTAATTAAAAATTAACCAGTTAGGAATAGAGTTGTAATTCCTTTATTAATTAAGTTCCCCTGGCAGCGTTTCTCAGTTATCACACGTTATTGAACGAGTAGTAAGGGTTAATTAAAAATTAACCTGTTAGGAATAGAGTTGTAATTCCTTTATTAATTAAGTTCTCCTGGAAGCGTTTCTCAAATATCACACGTGTGGGTGTTGTGTCACGGTGAAGTGATTATCATATTGTGTAAACTAGACACCTAGAGATTAACTAATTAAGTGATCAGTTCTGGGTTGTTATTATTTGTTTTTGTTAATTAACTACTGCGGCAGTACATTTGTCAGCGTAGGTTAATACAGATTCCAAAGTGTATTGTGTTTTTGTTGTGTTTTCTAGTGAACTAAACGTGCTATATAATATATACTTTATATAAGATCTTGTCTCTGATCATACCCAGACGAGCCACAAGCGGGTATAACCGCCCGTTACAGAGAGATCTAATAGATATACAGTTAGGAGAGATATTTGGACAATCGTGTTTCATTCAGTTACGGGTATTATAGAATCCCCGTGACAATGTATACAATAAGTGGGCTAATAGACACGTTACGACCTTCAGATAACAGTCACATTTATTGTCCTAACGCATGAGTATTTATTGTCCTAACACATGAGTATTTATTGTCCTAACACACGAGTATTTTGGTTATAAAATGTCAGAATGTGTCTTACAATGTAACGAACAAGGTGTAGATACAATGGGAGTGCTACGCTGTGCATACAGTTTGTAAAGCGATTCTGGGCTTCATACTTGCAGGAACGTGAACAATGCTTACTTTCAATTTATAAATGGCACTTCTTCTCATCTTCTCATGAAATAATGTGCATTTATGTACAAGTTAATTTCTACACCGTTTAAGACGACGTCTGTTGTAGTATAGAACAACAGAGGCTAACACAACAAGAAGAAACCCTGTGAGAGATATAAACACAAACGTTAGTGTCCCCATCTTGGTATATTTGGACTCACGCAGGTTTCGTATCCATGGTAACACATAGTTCCAAAACATAACATGCCTAGCCCGGGGTCTGGTACTTATAGACACTGCACTGGTTTGATTGTAGCCAGATATTTTCACATAAAACTGATCTTTTTCCGTGAATCGAGGAATTGGCTCGGCGACAATTGATGAAAATGAAGGTGTTCTGTAAAGACAAAATATATAACCCAACATCTAACACCGTTATTTTGCGCTTCTTATAAATATTAAGACGACAAGAAACAGTGAATATACAAACACTGATATTCTAAACAAGAAAATGTATTTAATATGTAAGTTTAATTGTAGAAATATTTTTATTAGTCGGAAACATTTTACAATGCAGCAAACTCAGGAATGTCCCTTTAATGGTGTTACATGTTGCGTATATCGAGTTATATATTAATGGTACTTTTAATGGCGTTACATGTTGCGTATATCGAGTTATATATTAATGGTACTTTTAATGGCGTTACATGTTGCGTATATCGAGTTATATATTAATGGTACTTTTAATGGCGTTACATGTTGCGTATATCGAGTAACTCACACAGTAATGATAGTTTTGGATTTTGTCTTCAAATAATTTCGTACGTACGAAAATAAATAATTTAGTAAATAAAATGAAATTTACGCTAGTACAAATATTAGAACGACCAGAAACACGTTTAATATACAGCCACTAATATGTTATGCTGGAAAATATATTTAATATGTAATTTCAATCGTTAAAAAGTATCTGTTAGTCGATAACATCTTAAAAATGGCAGCAAACTCAGGAATGTCCCTTTAAAATTATGATTAATATGTATGTTACTCGAGATATGCAGGGAACACTATTAAAATTATGTTAACTAATAATAAAGTTGTGTATATTGACCAATACGACACACGTGAAGTATTGTCCATCAAGTAGCAGTAATACATTGTACACGGCCTGATTCATGCACGCCATAGCGAGGTCATAACTGTCTTTGCCCATAGACTCATTGGATAAATTTTACTTCCGGTATATTTCTGAATAATGTCATCTCGGAAAGACTGCCTCGCTGCGTTGTTGAGTAATCCTCGAAAAAAGTCAATGTACTTGCTTGTGTTGACTCGTTTCGTTAGAAAGTTTTATATTTGTTCATTTCTGATACATGCATTTTGGATTTAATTATTTTGTTATTACGATAGTGGTGTTATCTGTGTCATAACTTTCTGCTAAATATAGTAGCCAATAACATTATCATCATTTCCTGAAACGTTTGCTGGCTGAACTTGAGGCTGGCGTTAGCATACGAACACATCGTAGTAGTTTAAAGTATTAGTAAAACAACATGGAAGGTGTACAAAAATGCACATATTTTATATGAAATAAAATCTTGGGGATATAAATGCTTCTAATGTTGTTAACCTTAGTAACATAGTTATTAATACTGTCTGATATTGCATCAGTAACAGTTATTAAATTAATCTCATAGTCATATTTAACAAAGTTGTTAATTAATTTCATATTCCTGTATAATAAAATTAAATAATTTTCTGTTTAATAAAGATAATTAATTAGATTCGTACTCGTGTATAATAGAATTAAAGTGATTAGTTTCATACCCATGTTTAAATTGATTGAATGTTTGTTTAACGACACCCCAGCACAAAAATACATATCGGCTGTTGGGTGTCACAAATGTTAAGTATATGAACATATTATTTATATATAGTTATGTAAAACCACAGTGTAAGGAGCTGTGGCGGGAAAGTATAATACAATATATAAAATCGAGTTAAGTATATATTAAATTTTTGTATACAAGTCAAAGTGTTTTAAAAAAAACTTTACAATTAACATTGGATGGAATTTAAACGTGTTTAATAAAGTTATTTAATTAGTTTCGAACCCATGTTTAATACAGTTAATTAATTAGTTTCGTACCCATGTTTAATACAGTTAATTAATCAGTTTCGTACCTATGTTTAATAAAGTTAATTAATTAGTTTCGTACCCATGTTTAATGAAGTTAATTAATCAGTTTCGTACCTGTTTAATAAAGTTAATTAATTAGTTTCGTACCCATGTTTAATGAAGTTGCTCCACATGTCGATGACGATGCTACTGACGCGGCGGTCGTCGTCGGTGTAGTTGTAAAGAGGGTGTCCCGTGAACGGACAGCCGAATAGGTAGAAGAGGTCGCGCCCGTGAGGGACTCCTGTAACAGTGGAAACTATCTGTGTAATTATCAGTTTTATCTATGTGTGGCGAGTCACTTAAAATGAGTAATCATTAAATACAACTGTAAACGTCGAATCCGATTACATTACTATAGTTATTAAAATCTTTACATCGTTCGGTTCCTCGTTACTGGTGATGCACTGATTAAATATATCGAATGATTTTACTTGAACTGGAGTTATTTAAGAAAGGGTTACTTGAGTGAGGACTACTTAAATGAGAAATACTTTTGTCCAATTATTAATTAACATTGAGCAGCTCATCTGTATAAACATTACACATACAACACATGCACAGAAGAAACGAACCACGAGGAAACAATACATAAACACACATATAAAAGTGGTTCCTGCTACATATAATCGGAAAATGCCGTAAACGATTCTTGAATGACAGTAAAATGATTGAGCGTTACTTGAATGACAGTAAAACGATTGAGCGTTACTTAAATGACAAAACGATTGAGCGTTACTTAAATGACAGTAAAACGATTGAGAGTTACTTAAATGACAGTAAAACAATTGAGCATTACTTGAATGAGGATGACCAGCTGGTGCACCGAATACATCTACTACACACTCGTAAATGAGTGATGAGTATTCCAATACTAACCTAACCAAGATGGTGGCGGAGAAACAGGGGACTGGTACTCGAATGTGTAAAAATAAGTATTTCTGTTTCTCCTAGAAATCTGACTGGCGAAGTCTACAGCTGGGGCAACGAATACAGAGTCACTCATGATCTGAAACAAAATATGACAAACTAGAATTAAACAGATTGAATGAATAAATGAATGTTTAACAACACCCCAGCACGAAAAACACATCGGCTATTGGGTGACAAACAGAAGTAAACAGAGTGATACTTAAATGATTAGAACTCGTCATGATAGAAATCACAAGTTAGCAGTACATCCATGTCAAGTACATCCATGTCAAGGGCCGCCAAATTAATCAACAGTTTCAGGGATGACTAGCTTTCCAATAGTCAAATGTCCCTTCTGCTCCAGCTTTTGGTGTCTATATTTTGCAACTTCTTAGATACTTTGGGACATGCACATTCCTATGACTATTATAAAGACCGAGATATCGTTCTAGTAAAGGAGTTGTTTGATCAGGGTTATAACATCCAAGGACTCACTGCTGAAAGCCTTCAAACAATTTCTATGATAGACGCTTAAAGGCCATTTCACGACATGACGCACCACTAACTAAAATGGCGTCTGATGTAATACTCTATTTTGACCTTGTACATGCATCATTTTGATGAAAATCCTCTACATTCCAACTATAGACTATGGGTATAAAACTGTGCATGATTGCCATCCACATTTTCATGCACACTCCAGTTGAAAATGCGTCGTGTTTTTGCTTTGCATAATGCTGGCCCTGGTCTTTGTGCATAGGAAACGGATTCCGTCATTTGAAGTCGTTGCCTGACCCACCCAATCACACTCTGACTGACATTAAAGTGCCTTGCGACTTCTCGTTGACTGTGTTCTACCTGTATACAACCTACTCCATTTAGTGGAGAAAATATCGGGGCTATCTTTCAAGGGTGTGGTCTACGGAGTATAACATTTGTTCGTCTTGGTATGTAGTTTTCAAATCCTGTTTGCCACCTTGGCAAACCTTGCATAACTTCACAATTCAAGATGGCGTCCAAGATGACCGTCAATTATAAAAATGAACCCTGAAACTGTAAACTATGTCTAATTCTCTTTCTATGTATAAAATCTGGTATTTAAATGAATCGGCGACTGTCAAAATGGTAAATGAGTATATATTTAGAAAAAACGCAATATTAATTCAATAATTATCAAAATGGCTGCCAAAACATACCACATGGTGGTAACCCAATCTTACTACCTTACGTACAATAATTATTTTTGCATTTTTATGATTTGTTTTGTAATTGGGAGTATTTTTCAGACATATGGCTACATTAATTATGCATGCGTTAAGATCAGAAATGTTTCTTTATACATATTTTTTCTTAGAGGTTTCAAGCTAATCTGGTAAATTTTATATAAACAAGTATGTTGTTAACAATAGTTTGTACTGGACAAATGAGAGTACATTTGCAGTTAAGAGTGATTGATTTGCAGTTGCAGTTGTAGTTATTTATACTGAAGCTGATGAGTTATCGTTCTTTGATTTACATTTGGAATTGGCACAAACAAGCAGACGACAACTGTAAATTCACAGTTATGCAATATTTAGTGCAAGGTGTTACTAAATTATTAACTGTTTGGCTTGCACTCCAACACACTACCTGCCTGTCCACGATTTACATAAGTAGATAAATCTTCCCAAAAGAACTTTGCAATGATGCTTATTTGGTTTCTCTTTTGAGAAACCTTCTAAAATGGATTGACACGTGACGGATAAAGTTAGCAAATGGTCACAGTAAACTGCCCAAAACATTTTTCAAGTAATACGACTGACAATGCAAAACAGGTCACATGTAGTTTATTACTCAGTTTGAAAGTATTAATTCCATGCTCATCATTTAGGTATTCCTATTTCTACATAAGAATTTCTAAAAGCTTTTGTCCGAAAAAGTTTTTATATTCAGATATTGGTCATTTGTTTAAGTCAGTGGACATTACAGTAGCTGGATAACTGAATTATGCTCTCTTAGTAGGCAGACCTGCACTGTAGCATGTGAATGTAACGCTTTAGCTGCTACTGATGAAGATTCTGATGCCGCAATGTGTACAACTATAGGTCCATACTACTCTGAGTCGAATTAAACACTTTGAATAAAGTCAATGAGTGTTGAAAGCAGGTATTTTTCAGGAATATATATTGTAATGACAATGTCTACACTCCATTTGAAGCCCATCACAGCCCACGTAACTCGATCCATAGAACGTGTACAGCACCATTGAGGCATTGGTTTTTCATGTGCCACTGGTCACGTGACTACAATAGCATCGTTACTTGCTCAAAGTAGTCCGACACAACGAAAAAACACATCAAAACGATATTTGTTACGACCTGTTTCGATGTCACGCCTTACCAATTTGCAGCGCGAACGTGCTGTCGGCATGTTGCACGCGGGAACGTCAGTAGCTGTCGGCATGTTGCACGCGGGAACGTCAGTAGCTGACGTTGTAAGAGCGTTGGGTTGCAGTCGACGAGTACAACAGACGGGCACCACATCTGATCGCCTCCGACCGGGTAGACCACGTGTGTCGTCATAAGCAGATGACCGTCATATCGTGTTACGTCACATCCGCAACCGTTTCATGACAGCTACAGCAACCAGTAATGAACTTTTCAGACGTCGGGTGTCCGCGCAAACGATCCAAAATCGGCTGCGAACCGCTCACCTCCACGCCCATATGTTGGACCTAATTTCATCGACGTCAACGTCAACTGTGGGCACAGCGCCATTTGCGATGGACTCAGAGGGAATGGAATAGAGTCGTGTTTAGCGATGAATCAAGATTCACACTGCGATTTGCCGATGTCAGGCAGAGGGTTTGGAGACGACATGGTGAATGTCATGCTCAGTGTTGTGTCAGTCAACGTGGTAAAGTTGACAGATTCGGAGGCGGAAGTGTAATGGTTTGGGGTGCGTTCTGTGGAAATGGCCTTTCTCCACTTCTTGTCATCCATGACAACCTCAATGCTGCTGCATACCGCGACCAGGTGCTGGCCCAGGAAGTTGTGCCCTTCATGGCAGCTCAGTCATGGTGAAGGGCTGATCTTTCAGCATGACAACGCCAGACCCCACTCTGCCATCTTGACAAAGGATTACCCGAAGAACGCGGGCATCAATGTCAATGCCTTAAAGGTCGCCCGACCTGAATCCCATCGAGCACGACTGGGATGTCCTGGGAAGACGCCTGCGCACTCTTAGGATCCCTCCACAGACTTTGCAGGAACTTGGTGCCTGATTAGTGGAACAATGGTGCCGTATCCCTAATGCAGTCTTTACACGCATCAGGCAGTCAATGAGGAGGCGTTGCCTTGCAGTTGTGGGTACACATGGAGGGCATACGTGCTACTAAATATGTGATTTCATCAGACGACCCTGCTTGTGAATTACCATTTTGACTGTATGTGGTTTTGACAAATGCTGTGGACGCATCGAACAGATTTTTAACTCTTATTCCTATTCTATATATATATATATATATATATATATATATATATATATATATATTAGTGGAAATAGTAACATTACGAGGAATGAAACTAAAAGTAAATTACGTATATGATTCACTCACACTATAGAAAGCCACGATGTTTGCAGTTACGTTCGTAAGTTCCGACGAAGGTTTATATACCTTCAATACAAAATCTGAAATTACAAATAAAAAATAAAATATTGAAACATCTCAAGTCTAGCAGTACTAAGAAAATCATGTGGACTTGTCGCACCATGACTGAAAGTCCTGCAGACTACGATTCTGAGGAATGGAAGTAGGATTAAAAAAAAAGAGAAGATAATACAGACACAAATTAATTTCAGTGTGGCTTATAGTGAAAACATAAAATGATAAAACATTATATTATAAAAACGCATGTCCGTGCACTTAGAAATTGGGTTATATTTTGCTGAACTATACAACAGGCATTTCTCAATGGAGGAATTGCAGGATGCTCTTCGTAGAGTCCATGGTACTTCAGTAGGACCAGATGAAATTCATTATCAGTTATTAAAACATTTACCTGAATCATCTTTGATGGTTCTTTTGAATATTTTAACAACATCTGGATTTCTGGTGACCTTCCTTCTGATAGGAGGAAAGTAATTATTATTCCTATTCCAAAGCCTGGTAAAGATCCAACAAATCCCACTAGTTATTGCTTTGACAAGTTGTATTTGAACGCATGATCAATCGTAGGCTTGTTTGGTATCTTGAATTTCATAAATTGCTTACTAACGTGCAACGTGAATTCAGATCTAAATGTAGTACGGTTGGTCACCTTGTTAGATTTGAAACGTTTTGTAGAGAAGCTTTTGTCTGGCCCCCTACATTTTGCGATAGTTATAATTTTATTATATATTAATGTTGTTGTTTTTTACGACCCCCCCCCCCCCCTCCAAAGTTCCCTTGGCATTCCACCTCATGTCACTGGGGCCCCCTTAAATGGATTTTCTTGATCCGCCACTGGTTATATAGCATGTTTTATTAAAGGGACATTCCTGAGTTTTCTGCATTGTAAGGTGTTTCCGACTAATAAAATATTTCTACGATTAAACTTACATATTAAATATATTTTCTTGTTTAGAATATCGGTGTCTGTATATTCAAATGTGTTTGTGGTCGTCATAATATTTGTAAGAAGCCCAAACTGAATTTTGTCTTCAAATAATTTCGTACGTACGAAAAACGTTATTTTAGGAAATAAAATATAATTTAACCTAGTACGAATATTAGAACGATCAGAAACACATTTAATATACAACCACTACTATTTTATGCAGAAAATATATTTGATATGTAATTAAAATCATTAAAAAGTCTCTGTTAGTCAATAACATATTAAAAACTGCAGCAAACTCAGGAATGTCCCTTTAAGTAGTTAGATACCAATTCCTAAGTTGCCTTTTCACACCAACGCACTGTCCGGAAACAAACAAAAAGCACAACCACACGTAAGATCATAAATATTGTTACACGACAATAGAGTGAGGTTACTGAGCATCTTACAGCCTCTTACAGGTTGAGTCTGCGCTCAGACTGTACACTGATGTTTGTCACTTTAATATGTTATGTCTAGTCGGTTACAGAAGACGAATAATATAAAGGATTTCGCACTAAGCAAAAGGACGCAACATTCACTCAAACACAGCTTACCAATTAATTGAGGAAACACCTCTGGCACTACGCCTTCAAAAATGACTCTTTTCACTTTCTCTGCAGTCAACTCCATGATGTTCAAATCTCCATATGATTTAGCTGGAACACAAAAAAGTATGTTATAGTCAGCTATACTACAACTCTGTGATGTATAAATCTTCAAGTGCTTTAGCTGGAACACAAAGGATGATGTTATAGTCAGCTATACTACAACTCTGTGATGTATAAATCTTCAAGTGCTTTAGCTGGAACACAAAGGATGATGTTATAGTCAGCTATACTACAACTCTGTGATGTATAAATCTTCAAATGCTTTAGCTGGAACACAAAGGATGATGTTATAGTCAGCTATACTACAACTCTGTGATATATAAATCTTCAAATGCTTTAGCTGGAACACAAAGGATGATGTTATAGTCAGCTATACTACTACTCTGTGATGTATAAATCTTCAAGTGCTTTAGCTGGAACACAAAGGATGATGTTATAGTCAGCTATACTACAACTCTGTGATATATAAATCTTCAAATGCTTTAGCTGGAACACAAAGGATGATGATATAGTCAGCTAGAGACCATTGGTTTTTCAGTCGTCTTCAATGGTTGTAATAATTAGATTCTATCAGTCTAGGTTTGGTAGTTATAATATTTAAGTAACTTATATGCTGTGTGAGTATATTTGATAATCGAAGAACACCAATGGATTTTATGTTATCCCTGTTACCAATGCAGAGAGGAACACGGACACTATATTGGTAATATTTACATGTGTAAAGATTTCAGCCAATATGTTGACATTGTTACCGAGGTGCTCTCTTCTATGCGTAGTTATTAGGTAGTACTAAACCAAATAACATCCGGCTGGATCAAAGTTCGAGCTGAATTTAACGTTTGATAGAGCAGTTAATACCATACAAAATAAGTTTCCTCTGAGCGAAAAATGTATGCAATTTTATTTAAGCTAATACCACTTTGTCCTTAAAACATATATGGGATGTAAAAACAGTACTCAACTTTTGTGCGAAACTAGGAATGTGGTATCGGCAAAACTAAGGATGCTGTATCGAAAATGAGTCATGCAAGTTACCATTTTCTTCAGTTAATAGTTTTAGGTAGGGGCTTTAGTACTAATATTTATGGTACATAATTTGGTTGATATATTGGATATTGTGTTTTAAACACAATCGTTAACATAGTCGCCCATTAGGGACATCTGGTGATAGATGAGGTAACAGCCAAGGTGATTAATTAACAAGAGGAATTATAAATATGGTTCGGACGAGTCGCTACCCTGCAGGAATTAAATATTAATCAATCACTAACACAGATCAAGATATAATAATTTAATAATATAAACATAAGCGTCACTTAGATGACTTATAATAAAAACAACTACACGTTGTGATACCCACTGTTTAAAAAGCCACTCACATTGTCATGTTTAGACGTTTTTTTAACCGGCCTAGGTGGTATCGTCATTAAAAAGTTAAAGTTTGTTTTGTTTAACGGCACCACTAAAGCACATTGATTTATTAATCATCGGCTATTGGATTTCAAAACAGTTGGTATTTCGTACTCGTAGTTGTCAGAGGAAACCCGCTAGACTTTTCTATTAGCAGCAAGGAATGTTTTATAAACACAGATTGATTGAAACCACCAAGATGGTGCGATCCTGCGACACAAGAACTTCAGGCGATCACTGAACCGATTACGCTAAATCGTGCCCCAACAAATGATCACTGATATTATCTACAGCCTGTTGTACAGCAATACGAAAATAACACTTTCAATTACATACCCCATACTGAACATTCGTCCTTGGTGACGCCAGTCATGAAGGCTTCCCCGTTTAGCGGCCACTTGTCCATCAGGTTTTCTGGCGTGTCGCTGATGAACACGTGGTCGACCACAGGAATATAAGAAACTAAACGAGTAGCTGGGTATTCGGTTTCCTAAATAGGTAAACAGACATAATGAAATAAAAATCAGACATTTAAAAGTCTATGTTCCTCTAATAAGTTTGCCTGTAGGTCAAATGATGATGATGGGGTTGGGGGGGGGGGGGGGAGGGCTGGACGGGGCTCATTTTAAGCATACACTGTTTAATTGTTTTTTAATTTTTAATTTTCTTTTAATATAAACCTTTATTTGTTTAAATATGTTAATGCACTGATTCTTATGCACAACATCATGTGAAAACACACAACACTATTGCTTTTGGGAGAGGATATCGATTTGGTTGTTTTCTTCTACTGACGCACTTCATGTAATATCTAAACACTTGCTTCCATTTTGATTTGGATTCAGCATACCGTAAAACGTTTGTAAAGCAAATTTCATACTTTCTGCCAGATGCGCACATCTTTGCTAAAATGCGTCGAGGTATCAGTTTAAATACTGTTCTGTTGGGCCTGGTCCGGTATTTCTTAGCGAATTTTGTAGACGCTAAACTATTTCACTGTATTAGCACCCGATGTGTCATAAGTTAAGTGTACGAGGCATGGGGGTCAACAGCCTCTTCCCCACCCTCACACAAACCCCAGTGTTCGAGCAAATAATCAAATTCAGGCAAACCAATAGAAATATTTTGGCAAAATAAGCTGCTCTGAAAACCTTTTATTAATGTAAAAATGCAGAGTGATTTGTTTGCAACCCTATTTATCTGTTTGGAAGTAATGTAAATACGAATAAATGTTATTATCTAGATTCGAGCATTTTCGTTGAATCGAACAAACATTGACCTGCCCCCCACCCCTACACAAATGGGAGCCCACACGCCTGTACGATTTGTTAATATGTTATAATGGTACAGCTGCTTACGTAAATTATGCTGTGGTCGTCGATGATGGTTTTCCAGTCGACGTTTTTCAGACACTGCTTAATTCGCTTCTTGTCGGAGAATAAACAGCCATAATGTTCGGCAATTGTCGTCAGGACAATTTCCGGTTTCCGTGGAGGACGGGCAATTGAGAAGCTAGCTGTTGGAACACCACTCTGCATGATGACGTAACGAAACAGATCTGACACACAAACAGACACAACATGGTCATGGTAAAAGAAATAACACTACTAAAAAAAATAACCAACAAAATATGTTCGGGTAGAATATTCGCTCGCTGCTTTGCTATTCAAAATATTCACAGAGTAATTTCAAGTATTCAAATATATCTAGGTTTTTAGTTTTTATGTCGAATGCGGAAAATAACTCTAAATGAGATGGATCAGTCGGTTTCTTTGAATTCTAAAATGGGCCTTGTGTGCTGCTGGCCACATGCATTCAGTGGCAAACATAAAGCACGTCTCGATATTCACTCACACCCCAGACGTGTCTGTGTGTGTGTGTGTGTGTGTGTGTGTGTGTGTGTGTGTGTGTGTGTGTGCGTGCATGCATGCAAGTATCTATCTATCGTCAAACGATGTTATCTCGATGCTGAAGAGACCGGACCACCATGATCGAGATATTGGTAGCTCGAGATAAATATAACAGTTTCCTGGTGAAAATTATCCCAAACATAAATTTATGTTTGCAAACTTAACAACACTAAACAATGTAGTCGTTTTTGTATTTTAAAATAACCCTTTTTATGTGTGTGAATTTCGTGCTGACATAGTTACTAAGTATACCAAAATGTTCCAAAATACAAGAGAACAATAGTACAAACCAATGACGTTGCCTTTGATTGCTTTGCAACTGTGGCTTTTAAGTCCTCTGTCATAACATGACTTTTGTATGGTCTAAACCTGCTAGTAGGTGATCAGTTTTTGTCGTCGTTTCGATCCAGTTTGTCACAACATCAAGAGCATATAAAGTATCCGCCGTAGTAGATCGTTTCGGATGGGTTATTCAAACAAAGCTGCAACTTACGTTCAATGATACTCATATTGGACGATCGATAGCAAATCTGAAAATCACCAACATATAACGAGCAATCCACACCAGGTGTTAAACACTGGGTGATGCTGTTAATTTTCACAGAAAATAGAGTTACAGATAGGATACTACCTTGAGGCACACCCATCTCCTGTGGGTGAATGTCGGGCAAAGTCGACCCCACCCGGATTTTAAAAGATATATCTCTTAAAAATTGAGATATAAAAACAGGAAGGCGACCTCTAAGGCCCATGCCATGGAGGTCGTTTAAAATCCATAGTTCCACGTGGTATCGTAAGCTTTCTCCAAATACAAAAATACTGAAATCAAGTGCTGATTATGGATGAAAGCCTCCCTACAAAACGTGTCAAATCGAACAAGATGATCAACCGTGCTACGTCTAGATCTGAACCCACATTGCACGTTAGTAAGCAATTTGTGGGATTCAAGATACCAGACAAGTCTACGATTGATCATTCGTTCCATTGTTTTACAAATGTAACTTGTCAAAGCGATAGGGCGATAGCTAGTAGTATTAGATGGATCCTTACCAGGCTTGGGAATAGGAATGATAATAGCTTTCCTCCAATCAGAAGGAAAGTTTCCAGAAATCCAGATGTTATCAAAAATACTCAAAAGAACCACCAAAGATGATTCAGGTAAATGTTTTAATAACTGATAATGAATTTCATCTGGTCCTACTGAAGTATCATTGGCTCTACGAAGAGCATCCTGCAATTCATCCATAGAGAAGCCTGTTGTACACTTCAGCATTTTCAGATGAAAAATTAATGGACTGCTTTTCAGCTTTAGTTCTGACAGATGTAAAGGCATCTGTACTGAAAGCAGAAGATGAGTTATGAGAAAAGTTGTCTGCCAATGCATTGGCAATGTCTCGATGAGACGTGACATCCATATCATTGACAGACAAATGATGAACTGTATTACTGGATTCTTTACCTTTGATTTTACGGATCCTATTCCAGACAGATTCACCGATGTTTGTGAATTCAACTTGGAGACAAAAGTTCTCCAAGATGTTTTCTTACTCTGTCTAATCTCTCTGCGAGCCTTAGCCCATAGCAATACGAAATGCATCCTGGTTGTCTGCTGTAGTTTCACGTTTGAACCGCTCAAGCAACCTATTTCGCTCTTTGAATGCATCTTTGCACGTATCATTAAACCATGGTGTATTGAAACGCTTTGGCACTGCCGAAGTCTTAGGAATAGTTTCATCTGCAATGCCCTTCAAGATGGAAGTGAACAAAGACATGGGGTTATCAGCATCAGTAATGGCAAATTGTTGCAGACGAGTGCTGCACAGATGCTGAAACTGACCCCAATTTGCCTTCGCTAACTTCCACCTCTGAACCCTTTCAAGCGATGGAGGTCCATCATTCTCCATAATAATGGGAAAGTGGTCACTACCACAAGGGTCTGAACCAACTTTCCAGGAGAAATCAAGAAACAGTGAAGGACTACAAAGGGTTAAATCTATAGAAGTGAAAGAACCACTTGCAGAATGAACATATGTATGACTTTTATCATTGAATAGAAGTAAGTAATTTTTGAGAATTAAGCCTTCTAATTGTTTTCCTCTAATATTAATATCCTCGCATCCCCACAAAGTGTGGTGACCATTAAAATATTCCATAATAATAAAGGGAGTAGGGAGCTGGTTAATGAGATCTTGAAGATCTCTAGAATTAAAATTAAAATGGTTTCGAGGAAGTAAATAAACTGAACACAGAGTTATAGTTTTTTGACCCGTGACCTTTACAGCCACAGCTTGTACATTTGTAGTTAATGCTACTATACTCTGAGGAATGTTTTCATTGACAAGAATGGGAACACCCCCAGATGCTCTATTTTCAGTTTCATGAAATTTGTGATAGAGGTTAAATCCTCTCATTGAAATATGATCAGTGTCCTTCAAGAAAGTTTCCTGAAGACACACTGCAAGAGGATTATGTTTTTTAATTAAAAGACTTAATTCATCAAAATTGGGCCTAAGCTCACGGCAGTTACACTGTAGGAATTTATTTGTCATTGAGTGGAAGTATGGGTATTATCTTAGGTTTGGGAGGTGGTCGTGGTGATTGTGAATAATAAGTGATGAAATTTCCATCTCCTCATCTACACAATCTAACGCTTCATATTGATTGCTAATAGGGATTGACTGCTGTTCAGATTTTTTAAATCGTCCTGAAGAGCGATCCTTCTGATGCACTTTGGTGTCCTTGCCTGTCACAGGTCTACTGGAGCCAGACTGCACAGGAGCAGACCCTTTTGGCGGATTTAAAGAATCCGGAGACACCTGAGATGCTTTGCTCACTTGTACAACCTTTGCAGCTTGTTTTTGAGCCTTCTGTATATCCGGAATCTTTTTAAAATGATTAGTATCATTTGGCCAGGTCAAATCTGTCTGAACCGAGACCGTTGCTGTCGAGACTCTAACCACTGCAGCATAGGACTTCCCAGCTACAACAGGTGTTGCTGTCTCAACTAACTTCCTGGCCTCGGTAAAAGACAAATGCTTTTCAACTTGAATCTGCTGCACCTGTTTTTCTACTTTCCATTTTGGACATTCGCGAGAGTATGCAAAGTGCTTACCCTTGCAATTGGTACAAGCCATGTCAGCCTGGCATGTCTTGCTGTCATGATAAAATTGACCACAACGGGCACATGTGCTGACATGGCATGTATTTTGTCCATGTCCACATCTTTGGCACTTAAAGCACCGCAAAGGATTAGGAATAAAAGGAGCAACAGATATTTTCAAGTAACCAGCCTTAATAGATTCTGGAAGGACAGGCGTACTAAATGTCAGAATTAAAGTATTCGTCGGAACTAATTCATTGTTTGGAACCGGCCTCGGTGGCGTCGTGGCAGGCCATCGGTCTACAGGCTGGTAGGTACTGGGTTCGGATCCCAGTTAAGGCATGGGATTTTTAATCCAGATACCGACTCCAAACCCTGAGTGAGTGCTCCGCAAGGCTCAATGGGTAGGTGTAAACCACTTGCACCGACCAGTGATCCATAACTGGTTCAACAAAGGCCATGGTTTGTGCTATCCTGCCTGTGGGAAGCGCAAATAAAAGATCCCTTGCTGCTAATCGGAAGAGTAGCCCATGTAGTGGCGACAGCGGGTTTCCTCTCAAAACCTGTGTGGTCCTTAACCATATGTTTGACGCCATATAACCGTAAATAAAATGTGTTGAGTGCGTCGTTAAATAAAACATTTCTTTCTTTCATTGTTTCGACGAACCTTTATCAGCTTGATTGAAGAAACACCTTGCAAAGAGAGATTTTCACAAATCTCTTCTTCGCTGACATCTTCCAAATCTGTTGTTCTAATGACACCCTTCGATGAATTCAGGGATGAATGTGCACTTACCTTGATTTTAATATTGGACAACATCTTTGATTTCAAAAGGCATTTTGAATGACTCTCTGCAGAGCATTCCACCAGCAATGAACCATTTCGAAGCCTTTTAACGCTTTTCGGTTCACTGGCCAAGCCTTCGAGACCGTTTTGTACTGCAAACGGTAAACAAACAAACAACCACAACCAAAATATAACCCAGTAAACAAACAAACACATCAATGACAATAATATGTATTATACAATGAAATAGTGGTAAGAGATCACAACAAAATAATGTGATAGAAATAAGCACATACTATTTTTTATGACAAAAATATGTTAAAATCTGTGCGTTTTTACCTTTAGATTTTGGGGAAAATATGTGTAAACCGACATCTGAACTACCAGAACTATGCCCTTGAACCGTGACCTTGGCTGGATTGCCATCAAAGAAACGGATGTTCTTTTGAACCCACTGAAGAGCAAAACTTTGATCCAATAGACCGTAATTACCAGGGAAATCCGCATTCTGCCCGGTCAGAAATCCTTAAAAAGAATGAAAAATGTATAAACTGGTTAATTGTTAATAAGTACTACATATACAGGATGAACATACAAAACATAGCTTAAAGAAAGTTGTAGTTTTCAAAATTATTATTAGGACATTAGATATTGAAAAGTATATATTTTATAAAAAATTAGAATTATCATTTTAAAGAATTTGATGAACAATGTCAAATACTTTTAGATACAACTTCATTTTTCTTAAAGTAGATTATAATGGCAAAATATTATTTATTTTTTAAGGTAAAAAATTCTAGTCTGGAAATCTTTTCTTTTCTCTTACTGTTAACGTTTTCGGGCTAATATAAAGCGTACGTTATTAGAGCTTGAATATAATTATCAATTACAAATTACGCATTAGTCATAACTACCTAAATTGTGACACGAATAGGCCCGCCGTAGCCAGGATTTTGGCTACGGGCCTGACGAAGGTGAACGAATGTTTAACGACACCCTAGCCCGAGTACTCTGACTGTAAGAGAGCTAGACGGACATTTGGACATAAACACGCCCTCATTACAGTCAGAGACCAACCTATGTCTTTTTTTGGCAATTCCTGACTACCAAACGGTAGGCAACGAGTCCCGCTCTAATACCACAACAATCCTATGTTTGACGTCAAATACCTTTACATCAATCATTTTCGAGTTAAGTGATACAAAAAAATCCACATATTAATCACTAATACACTTACTACAGAAAGAAACCCGACAGCACCCACATTCAGCTACGCTTCGTGACACTCCGTCGCAACAATTGCAAAGCTCGGCGATCTATTTCGAGACGTAGACCACGTGATCGCGCACTGGGCGATTCCGCCTTCTGCAGCAGTTACAGGGGCCGTCTCATGTCAAGCGAAGTTACAACATGGAAGAGTTGGCTAATGCCGTTTTGGATGAATTTGGATTTCATTACGTCATTAAACCAAAACAATTACACATTATTGACTCCATTTTGAATTTGAAGGATACATTTGGGGTGTTATCGACAGGATACAGCAAAAGTATGTGCTACGTACTGCCTCCTCTTATGAGATGACCCCTGTAACTGCTGCACAAGGCGGAATCGCCCAGTCTCGAAATAGATCGCCGAGCTTTGCAATTGTTGCGACGGAGTGTCACGAAGCGTAGCTGAATGTGGGTGCTGTCGGGTTTCTTTCTGTAGTAAGTGTATTAGTGATTAATATGTGGATTTTTTTGTATCACTTAACTCGAAAATGATTGATGTAAAGGTATTTGACGTCAAACATAGGATTGTTGTGGTATTAGAGCGGGACTCGTTGCCTACCGTTTGGTAGTCAGGAATTGCCAAAAAAAGACATAGGTTGGTCTCTGACTGTAATGAGAGCGTGTTTATGTCCAAATGTCCGTCTAGCTCTCTTACAGTCAGAGTACTCGGGCTAACGACACCCCAGCACACAAATACACATCGGTCACAAAGGTAAGTATACGAAAATTATATTAAAATATTTTATTTTATATCATTTTCATATACTTACCTTTATGACACCCAATAGCCGATGTGTATTTTTGTGGTGGGGTGTCGTTAAACATTAATTTATTCATTCATTCATTCTTGTGAGTAGAATAAAGAAGTGCTACCTACATCGTCAAATATCGTAAACTATACGGAATGTTCGTTACATGTTTAAAAAGCATTATTTATTGCTATTGTGTTTGTTCAACTTACTATATGTTGTAAGCCACATCATTGCGTTTAACTATTCTAATGTTGTTCGACACATTTCGACAGATGGACATTCTGAGTGTTTTTATTTTTACTACGTATCACTGGATACACTTGCGATCATGTTTGGAAAGTTTTATAACATTGATGTGTGGATCAGTTTAATAAAAACTAGTAATATGTCAGCCGTACTGTGTAATAACTACTGGTCACTTTTTTATGTGTATTCATGCAAAACAATTGACTTCGTGTACATAACGGACATTTCATAAAATGTTTTATTTAATGACGCACTCAACACATTTTATTTACGGTTATATGGCGTCGAGCATATCGTTAAGGACCACACAGATATTGAGAGAGGAAACCCACTGTCGCCACTTCATGGGCTACTATTTTCGATCAGCAGCATGGAATATTTTATATGCACCATCTCACAGACGGTATAGCACATACCACGGTCTTTGATATACCAGTCGTGACGGACTGGCTGGAGCGAGAAATAGCCTAATGGACCCACCGACGGGGACTGATTCCAGACCGAACGCACATCAAACGAACGCTTTAACACTAGGCTACGTATATATTTTGGAAGCCCCCGCACCTAAATTGTTGGCAAGCATTACATTACCGTATGTACTATTATTACTAAACATACCCAAACGAATAGAATGAATGCTTAACGACACCCTAACACAAACATACACATCGGCGATTTTGGTGTCAGAAAAGGTAAGCTTATGGAAATATTACTTACATTCAGAATACAAATTGGAAAAGTATGTAAAAGCACAGAGTAAAGAACTCGTTCGCTGACTGTACGCCACATTTAGCAGACTGTAAACATGTGAAGCCGAGGGAAAACTATTATTTGGCAACAGAAATGTTTTGGAATATTTTAAATTCCATCCAGAAGTAATTTTAAAAGTTTAAAAAAAAACACCCCAAAAACACCTTAGTTTAAAAATATACTTACCTTGATATTTGTACTGTATTATACTTTTCCACACTGCTCTTTACACTGGTTTTACATAATTGTATAAATATTTCAATATACTTACCTTTTCTGACACCCAATAGTCGATCGCCCGATGTTTTAATTTTTTTTGCTGGGGTGTCGTGAAACATTCATTTATTCACTCCTATTTAAGCAAGCATTTGTTCGTAATTTCAGTGGTATTCGTGCTAATTTTGTTTCTCTGCGAGTTTCTAATTAATTTGAATTGTCACAGTGATCAGGTTTCTAGTGGGTAACGCAATATGAGACACTTTGGGAGAAAGAAACCGACTACTGTTTAGCAGTGATTCACGTCTTATTCATATTTTACTTACCACATAACAACATGGTTGTGACTATGAATTCATACTCACAGGGGCGGGACGTAGCCCACTGGTAAAGCGCTCGCCTGATGCGCGGTCAGTTTAGGATCGATCCCCGTTGGTGGGCCCATTGTGCTATTTCTTGTTCCAGCCAGTGCACCACGAGTAGTATAACAAATGCCGTGGTATGTGCTATCCTGTCTATGGGATAGTGCACATAAAAGATCCTTTCCTGCTAATGAAAATATATAGCGGGTTTCCTGTCTAAAACTGTCAAATTAACTAAATGTGCACTAGTGGTGTCGTTAAACAAAACAAACTTTTAACTTTTCGTACCGACATTAAATCACAATAAAGAAGCGTTACACAGCTCACCGAACGCCCCGAGTCTGTAGTTGACTGCTACAACGACGATGTTGCCTAACGCCGCCAGGACGTCTCCGTGAAACATGCCAGCCATTCCCTGCAGGTTAGAACCGCCATGCACGTACACCAACACAGCCAGATCGTCCACGGTAGAACCGGGTGTCTTGAAAGATCAAACACACGTGGAAATAGTTTAATAACATGAACACCATTTCACTTCATTTAATTTCTGTGATTATACATGTGTGCAATTCCGAAGGTGGCTTCTAACCCTGGGCACACACTGCATGAATCTGGGCTGTGTGTTAAGGTCGGGTTAAAATCTCGATGGGACCTATATTCCTGTTTTTCGTGCTGGGGTGTCGTTAAACGTTCATTCAGGTCGGGTTAATTGGTCAATAATCAATGAGATGTTGACAAGTCAGAGTTGTGGCCTTACATCACTCTATGTATCAACTATTGGCGATTTTAACAGTCGTGTAGGCACATATATTAGCTAATGTTATCAGTTATGTCCCTGATATAGACCTCACTACGCGGAAAACTGAAGACAAAACCGCTAACCAATGGGGTAGAAAATTAATATCTCTTTGTAAGTCCAGTGGGCTGAGAATGGTGAATGGCAGACATGCTGGTGACAAAGATGGTAAAACTACTTTTTATAATACTAATGGCACTAGCCTTATAGACTATGTCCTTGTACATGAATCGTGTTTTGATATAATTCAGCAGTTTGCCTCTGGCACATTTAACTGTTTTTCAGACCATCACCGGTATGTTTCTCAGTAGCACATTCCTTTAATGAAGTGGTTAACGAGGTAATAGACGAACCGAAACAGAATAATGCTAACGTTAAGTGGAATGATGAGCACAACGAGGATATTGTTAAGAAACTTACTGAAAACAGAGATAACCTAGTAAACATATACAATATGATTGACTATAGTCAAGTAACTATAAATACATGTGTGGATGATTTCACACGCGAATTGAACAATCTCATATTACCTTACTGTTCGGTTACACCTAAAATTTTTGGAGGAAATAGAAAAAGTCCAAATGTTAAAGTTGAAGATAAACCATGGTTTAATGACATATGTAAAGAACGATACAGACAATATAGAAAAAACCATCAAAGTTTTTAACAAAAATAAATCAAGAGATAATCGTATTAAACTTATTCAAGCAAAAGTAACATACAAACAATTAGAACGCAAATTGAAAAAAACATTACAAGTCCACACAAAGTAACAAATGAAATTATTTACGAAAAAACAACCCGAAAATGTTTTATAAACAATTTGAGAAACGAAAACATGTCAAATCAGAACTTACTAATGATGACTTTTATAATCATTTCTATCATCTTGCGTCTAACAACCCGACAACCAATAGCGAAGTTGAAGATTTCTTAACTAATTATGACATGAATACTGACGATCAAATAGAGTGCTCTTTAGATCAAGACATAACCAAAAGTGAAATATCAAGTGCTATACATAAGTTAAAGAAGGACAAATCTTGTGGTTATGATAGTCTTCTTAATGAATATGTTATTAATTGCATAAATGTATTGATGCCATGTCTATTGATGTTATTCAATGCTGTTTTTAAATCAGGCCATTTCCCGCAGAGTTCGGCAATAGGTTGTATAGTGCCAGTTTTCAAAAAGGGAAATGCCAGTGATACGGATAATTTCAGAGGTATCACCTTAGCTGTTTAGGAAAACAGTTCACCACTATTGTGAATGAAAGATTGTTTAAGTTTGACATGGAAAATAATATTATAACTGATGCACAGTTTGGTTTCAGAAAAAAATATGTCTACTGTAGATGCAATTTTTGTTTTAAATGCTTTGATAAATAGGGCGTTAAAGTCTCGCAAATATTGCTGTTTTGTTGATTACAGAAAAGCATTTGATTTTATCAACAGGCAAATGTTATGGTATAAATTAATTAAACAAGACAGAGGAAAAATGCTTACTATTATAAGGTCATTATATTATAATGTTAAATGTTGTGTCAAATATAATAATATAATTTCTGATGTCTACATATGCAAAAATGGATTATTACAGGGAGAAGTGTTATCCACCATATTATTTTTCATGTATGTTAATGATTGTGAACTGCATTTAATGTCTGATAATTGTCCATATATTGATATACAGATGTTTAATATTTTTCTTATAATGTACGCCGATGATATGGTTCTTTTTGCGGAGACACCCGAAGGACTACAAACAAATGATTAATTATCTTTCAAGTTATACACGTAAATGGGATTTAACAGTAAATACGAAAAAGACCAAAATAGTTATTTTTAGAAATGGAGGTCGAATTCGAGACAACGAGAAGTGGTACTTTAATGGATGTAAACTTGATGTTGTAAATTAATTTATTTATCTTGGTGTTTTATTTTTCTCCAACGGCAAATTCGCACGCACACAGAAGCGATTTGCAGAACAAGGGCGTAAAGCATTGTTTTCTTTAAAGGGACATTCCTGAGTTTTCTGCAATGTTTAAGATGTTATCGACTAACAGAGACATTTTGACGACTGTAATTACATAAATATATTTTTCTGCATAAAATATTAGTGGCTGTATATTAAACGTGTTTCTGATCGTTCTAATATTTGTACTAGGTTAAATTTCATTTTATTTCATAAAAACAATTTTTTCGTACGTACGAAATTATTTGAAGACAAACTCCAGTTTGGGCTTCTTACAAATATTAAGAGGACCAGAAACACATTGAATATACAGACACAGATATTCTAAACAAGAAAATATATTTAATATGCAAGTTTATTCGTAGAAATATTTTATTAGTTGGAAATATCTTACAATGCAGCAAACTCGGGAATGTCCCTTTAATGAATGTACGTAAAAATATTTGTTTCAATATTGAAACAATGCTGTCTGTTTTTGATACATATGTAAATTATATTTCAAGCTATTCTTCTGAAATATGGGGTTTCCACAAGGCCCTTGATGTTGAAAAGCTGCACATACAATTCTGTAAAAGACTATTGGGTGTTAAGTCGGGGAACGTGCAACGAATTTGTTTATAGTAAACTTGGGCGTTTTTCGCTGCAAATCACAAGAAAACCCAGAATATTTAAGTACTGGATAAAATTACGCAACTCTACGTACATTTAGTACGCGGCATATATGAAGAATGAATGAATGAATGAATGTGTAACGGCACCCCAGGACAAAAATACACATCGGCTATTGGGTGTCACAAATGGTAAGTATATTAAAATATTATTTATATATATTTATGTAAAACCAGTGTAAGGAGCTTAGGGTGAAAAGTATAATATAATACATAAAATCAAGGTAAGTACATTTTAAAACTTTGTAAAGAAGTCAAATTGTTTTTAAAACTTTACAATTAATTCTGGATGGAATTTAAAAGATTCCAAGACATTTCTGTTGTCAAATATATCATTTTTCGTCGGCCAAAATGTGGCGCACAGTCAGTGTATACTGACAATGTTCACACTGAGGGGGGGAGGGAGGGGGTCTTTTAAAATAAATGAATGCGTCAAATATGTATGGCCGATGCGAGCACGGCACAAGACTACTTCGTCCTTCCTGCATCGCCTGTAGGATGACTGCCACTCTCCCAGGACTGCCTTGACAGAATGAAGCTTCTTCGCAACCGCACCGTCCCAATCGTCTTGCCAAGTCGAAAAGATATATTGCTTAATATGAAATTTAAAACCACTGTAGGGGACACCATCATGGACGCGGGGCAAGTTGAAAGCAGACTTGGCAGCAACATCTGCCTTTTCGTTACCCTTAATGCCAACATGGCTGGTACCCAACAAAATATAACATCTACCATCCCAACTAAGGAATTCTCCAATTTCATGTATTGTAGAGCTTGGAGACACGAAAGCGAGTCTGTAAAAATAATATACTTGGATGAACATGAATCCTTAATCTGTTCCAGGGCTTTAATGATTGATGCTGAATTGGGCAATCTCATGGACATTATTGCGTCTGATGGAAACACTGTAGCACAAGCCACATAATTCCCATCCCGTGATCCGTCTGTGTAAACAGGAATGTAATCACACTACCGCTCTTGGATTTCCATGAAATGTTGTTTATAAATAACTGCATCTGTGCGATTTTATTTTAGATGCACTAGATCGAATACAACTTTTGGTGGTTTGATACACCAAGGTGGCAAAATTAAATATGAAGACGTTTCCAAAATGTCTGTTAATCAATGTTAGAAACTGATAAAAACTGCTTAATGCGAAGACCAGATGTTCGAATCTCATTCGGTGTCGCATCAAATAACTTCATATATTTTCTATCAAACACCGCATTGTGTACAGAATGTTTTGGCATTGATTTAATCTTTGTAGCATACTGCAGAGAAAGCTTTGCACGTCTACCACCCAAACTAGGTTCGTGTGCATCGACGTACAAGCTGTCCACAGGATATGTTTTGAAAGCAACAAAGCCTAAGTCCCTGGTTATGTATAGGATCTAGCATTTGCAAGTAAGATTTACGTGCTGACCCATACACAATGCACCCATAATCAAGCTTAGACCGAAATAAAGATCTATAAAGTCGGAGCATAACCTTTCGATCTGCTCGAGCAAGATATTGAGGGCCTTTAAGCCCTTCTTTTTCACATACTGTAAATGAGGAACAAAAGATAGCCTCCTATCAAAAATAACCCCCAGAAATTTGGTCTCCTCCACAACTGGAACCGGAGTTTTGTCCAGAAACAGCTGAGGATCTAAATGGTGACCTGTTTTCTGGCAGACGGTTTTTGACTTTGAGAATCGAAATCCATTGTCAGTTGCCCATTGTTGAAGTTTGTTCAAACAAAGCTGCAACTGACGTTCAATGATACTCATACTGGACGACCTGTAGCAAATCTGAAAATCGTCGACATATAAAGTTATCAACGCCAGGTTTTAAACACTGGGTGATGCTGTTAATTTTCACGGAAAATAAAGTTACTAACAGGATACTACCTTGTGGCACACCCATCTCTTGGGAGTGGGAATCGGATAACGTAGATCCCACTCGTACCTTGAAAGACCTATTCTGTAAGAAATTTGAGATAAAGTCAGGCATACGGCCTCTTAGGCCCATGCCATGGAGGTCTTTCAAAATCCCATACTTCCACGTGGTATCATAAGCTTTCTCGAGGTAAAAAAATACCGATACCAAATGCTGGTTATGGATAAAAGCATCCCTACAAAACTTTTCAAATCTAGCAAGATGATCGACCGTGCTACGTCTACGCCTGAACCCACATTGCACGTTAGTAAGCAATTTGTGGGACTCAAGATACCAGACAAGTCTATGGTTGATCATTCTTTCCATGGTTTTACAAATGCAACTTAGGAATAGGAATGACAATGGCTTTTCTCCAGTCAGAAGGAAAGTCACCAGAAATCCAGATTTTGTTAAAGATATTGAATAGATGATTCAGGTGGTTTAAGAGTTGATAATGTATTTCATCTGGTCCTACCGAAGTACCATGGGCTCTACGTGGAGTGTCCTGCAACTCCTCCAAAGAAAGAAGAAGAGTTATGAGAGAAATTGTTTGCCAAAGCATTGGCAATGTCACGTCACATCCGTGTCATTAACAGACAAATGGCGAACTGTATTACTGGATTTGTTTCCCTTGATTTTACGTATCCTATTCCAGACAGATTTCACAGATGTTTGAGAACTCAACATGGAGACATAATTTCTCCAAGATGATTTTTTACTCTGACTGATAGCTTTACGAGCCTTTGCGTGAGCAATACGATAATTATTCAAGTTATCCCCGGTAGGTTCTCGTTTGAACCTCTCGCGAGTCCTGTTTCGCTCTTTGATTGCATCTTTGCATGCCTCATTGAACCATGGTTTATTGAAAAGCTTCGGTACTGCCGAATGAATGAATGAATGTTTAACGACACCCCAGCACGAAAAATACATCGACTATTGGGTGTCAAACTGTGGTTAATGCAAACAAAAATAATGTGATGATCAACATCAATACAAAAATTCAAGATTTAAATAAAAACAGTGTAAAGAACTGTGCAAAAATACAAATATCACAGATAGATACTGACGTTTACTCAAAATTTCAATTTGTGCTGTATTGGCCATTCTCAGAGAGAATGTTGCACCCCTGCACCACGGTGAGGTTACAGCACGCGTAGGGGCGGTACTGCCGAAGTCTTAGGATCAGTTTCCTCTGCAATATCCTTCAAGATGGAGGTGAACAAAGACATGGGATCATCGGCACCAGTCATGGCAGTTTGTTGCAGTCGAGTTGCATCGATGCGGAAATTGATCCCAGTTTGCCCCTGTCAACCTCCATCGCTGAACCCTTTCAAGTGATGGAGGCCCATCATTCTCCAAAATAATTGAAAGTGGTCACTACCACAAGGGTCTGGACAAACTTTCCAGGAGAAATCAAGACAAAGTGACGGACTACAAAAGGGTTAAATCAATGGATGTGAAAGAAGCACTTGCTGGATGAAAGTATGTATGACTTTTATCATGAAGTAATATTAAGTCATTTTTGAGAATTAAGTCTTCGAATTGTTTACCTCTAGTATTTATGTCATCACATCCACACAAAGTGTGGTGAGCATTAAAATCTCCCCATGATAATAAAGGGAGTAGGGAGTTGATCAAGAAGACCTTGAAAGTCCCTGGTGTTAACATTTTAATTGTTTCGAGGGAGTAAGTAAACTGAACAGAGTTATAGTTTTATGAACCGTGACCTTTACAGCCACAGTTTGTAAATTTGACTTTAATATGACTTCACTCTGGGGAATGTTTTCATTTACAATAATGGAAACACCCCCAGACGCTCTATTTTCAGTTTCTTGACATTTATGGTATAGATTAAATTCTCTGATGTTAATACTGTCAGTATCCTTCAGGAAGGTTTCCTGAAGACACATTGCAAGAGGATTATACTTTTGAATTAGAAGACTTAATTCATCAAAATTGGGCCAACGCCCACGACAGTTCCACTGGATAACTTTATTTTCCATCGAGAGGAAGTATGGGTTTTATCTTTGGCTTTGTTGGTGGTCTTTGTGATCGGCAGCCCTTGCGCGTGCTGTAACCTCATCGTGGTGCAGGGGTGTAACATTCTCTTTGAGAATGGCCAATACAGCACAACTCCCCTTGTGGGGCACCTTGCTGGCCGTGAGGTGCATCCCGTAATGCTGGATGATGGGATCCTGGTGGTTGAGTTGGGGACGTATCTGCGGGTATGGGTGGTCAGGGAGGCCCGACCTGATTAATCGGCTGGTCATGCCAAGCTCTAGAGCAATTAACTTTTGTTTTGTTTTTATAGTCAAGAACAAACATTGTTTGATATACCTTTTGTATTTATTGCTCTTGGGCGGTGGCTAGGGTCAATTGGGTGATTTATTTGTATTTATTGCCCAAGTATGTATCCCTGGCATGGCTGCCTGCTGGTTATCCGCAGCACCATGTCCCCTCGTTGGACTCCGTGGTGGGTGGGGGCATGGTTGATGAATCAGTTGATCTTTTAATATGGCTAAAAATATGTCATTACCTTTTGATGGGGCCCTTAAACGGGTCCACACGGGTCCACACCGGATAAAGAGTCTATGACTGAATTTCTGTTAAAACCTGGCCAAGGTTCCTTGTTATAGGATCTGATGACGAGGCCTTGCGGAAATTATCTCCATTCGCAATTGACAAAGGATTGCAAGGTTTAGCTGGAGAGCTTAAAACCATTACAAAATTGCGGAATGGCTCTTTGTTAGTGGAATGCACTACTGAGAGTCATTCAAACAATCTTCTGAAATCTAAACTGTTATGTAACATACCAATTAAAGTTACACCCCATTCCTCCTTGAATTCATCAACGGGAGTGATTAGGTCTAGAGACTTGGAGGGAGTACGTGAGGATGAGATTTGTGAAAATTTCGCCTCACAAGGTGTTGTGTTGGTTAAACGGATCAGTATTCGTCGGAATAATGAACTTGTTCCGACGAATACTTTAATCTTGACCTTCAACTTACCAACTCTTCCAAATTCGGTAAAGGCAGGGTATTTAAATATACCTGTTGTACCTTACATACCCAATCCCTTGAGATGTTTTAAATGTCAAAAGTTTGGCCATGGGCAAAATACTTGTCGTAGCAGATTGACATGTGCTCGTTGTGGTCAATTTGATCATGACAGCAAGGCATGTCAAAATGATATGGCATATACCAACTGCAAGGGCCAGCATTTTGCTTACTCGCGTGAGTGTCCTAGGTGGAAAATGGAAAAGCAAGTACAACAGGTAAAAGTAGAAAAATACCTGTCCTTTTATGAGGCAAGAAAACTTGTAGAGACTTCAACACCTGTAGTGGCAGGTAAATCTTATGCCACTGCAGTTAAGGTTTCTACAACCATTGTTGCCATTCAGACCGAATTAACTTGGCCTAATGGGGAGGATAGATACAGAAAGATTTCAGATATTGCAAAAGCAAAAAAACAAGCTACAAAAGCTGTTCAAAAGCAACCTGCTAAATCTGTACAGGTGTCTTCGGATTCCAAAAATCCATCAAAAGGTTTAACTAGGGAGCCGGGTCCTAGTAAACCTACGTCAGGAAAGGACACGAACACTCAGCATCGATTGAAGAAGTTTGAAAAACAACTGATTCCCTTGGACAATCCTTATGAATCTTTGGCTGATCTGGATGATGAGATGGATGTATCATCTTATGATCATCCACCTTCAAAAAAATCACCAAAGAAAAAGATTACCCCCATACGTCCTCCCAATGACAGTGGAACTGCCGTGGGCTTAGGCCCATTTTTGATGAATTAAGTCTTTTAATTCAAAAACATAATCCTCTTGCAGTGTGTCTTCAGGAAACTTTCTTGAAGGACACTGATCATATTACCATGAGAGGATTTAACCTCTATCATAAATTTCAAGAAACTGAAAATAGAGCATCTGGGGGTGTTTCCATTCTTGTTAATGAAAACATTCCTCAGAGTATGGTAGCTTTAACTACAAATTTACAAGGTGTGGCTGTAAAGGTCACGGCTCATAAAACTATAACTCTGTGTTCAGTTTATTTACCTCCTTGAAACCATTTTAATTTTAATTCTAGAGATCTTCAAGATCTCATTATCCAGCTCCCTACCCCCTTTATTATTATGGGAGATTTTAATGGTCACCACTTTGTGGGGATGTGAGGATGTAAATATTAGAGGTAAACAATTAGAAGACTTAATTCTCAAAAATGACTTACTTTTATTCAATGATAAAAGTCATACATATTTTCATTCTGCAAGTGGTTCTTTCACTTCTATAGATTTAACTCCTTGTAGTCCATCACTTTTTCTTGATTTCTTCTGCAAGGTTCGTTCAGACCTTTATGGTAGTGACCACGTTCCCATTATTTTGAAGAATGATGGACCACCATCACTTGAAAGGTTTCAAAGGTGGAAGTTGGCGAAGGCAAATTGGGGTCAGTTTCAGTATCTGTACAGCACTCGTCTGCAACAATTTGCCATTACTGATGCTGATGATCCCATGTCTTTGTTCACTTCCATCTTGAAGGACATTGCAGATGAAACTATTCCTAAGACTTCGGCAGTGCCAAAGCGTTTCAATAAACCATGGTTTAATGTACGTGCAAAGATGCATTCAAAGAGCGACACAGGTTGCTTGAGCGGTTCAAACGTGAACCTACAGCAGACAACCTGTATGCATTTCGTATTGCTAGGGCTAAGGCTCGCAGAGAGATTAGACAGAGTAAGAAATCATCTTGGAGAACTTTTGTCTCCAAGTTGAATTCACAAACATCAATGAAATCTGTCTGGAATAGGATCCGTAAAATCAAAGGTAAAGAATCCAGTAATACAGTTCATCATTTGTCTGTCAATGATACGGATGTTACGTCTTATCGTGACATTGCCAATGCATTGGCAGATAACTTTTCTCATAATTCATCTTCTGCTTTCAGTACAGATGTTTTTACATCTGTCAGAACTAAAGCTGAAAAGCAGTCCATTAATTTTTCATCCGAAAATGCTGAAGTATACAACAGGCATTTTTCTATGGAGGAATTGCAGGATGCTCTTCGTTGAGCCCATGGTACTTCAGTAGGACCGGATGAAATTCATTATCAGTTATTGAAACATTTACCTGAATCATCTTTGATGGTTGTGTTGAATGTTTTTAATAACATCTGGATTTCTGGAGACTTTCCTTCCGATTGGAGGAAAGCTATTATTATTCCTATTCCCAAGCCTGGTAAGGATCCAACCAATCCTACAAGTTATCGCCCTATCGCTTTGACAAGTTGCATTTGTAAAACCATGGAACGCATGATCAATCGTAGACTCGTTTGGTATCTTGAATCTCACAAATTGCTTACTAACGTGCAATGTGGGTTCAGATCTAGACGTAGCACGGTTGATCATCTTGTTAGATTTGAAACGTTTTGTAGGGAAGCTTTCATCCATAATCAGCACTTTGTTTCAGTGTTTTTTGATTTGGAGAAAGCTTACGATACCACGTGGAAGTATGGGATTTTAAACGACCTCCATGGCATGGGCCTGAGAGATCGACTTTCTGTTTTTATTTCATAATTTTTAAGAGATAGATATTTTAAAGTCCGGGTGGGGTCGACTTTGTCCGACATTCATCCACAGGAGATGGGTGTACCTCAAGGTAGTATCCTGTCTGTAACTTTATTTTCTGTGAAAATTAACAGCATCACCCAGTGTTTAACTCCTGGTGTGGATTGCTCGTTATAAGTCGATGATTTTCAGATGAGTATCATTGAACGTAAGTTGCAGCTTTGTTTGAATAAACTTCATCAATGGGCAACAGACAATGGCTTTCGATTCTCAAAGGCAAAAACCGTGTGTATGCATATCTGCCAGAAAAGAGGTCTCCACTTAGACCCACAGTTGTTTTTGGACAAAAATCAAATTCCAGTTGTGGAGGAGACGAAATTTCTGGAGGTTATATTTGACAGGAAGCTATCTTTTGTGCCCCATCTTAAATATGTTAAAAAGAAGGGCTTAAAAGCTTTGAATATTTTAAAAGTTATTGGTAATACGGAATGGGGAGCAGACCGAAAGGTTATGCTCCGTCTGTATAGATCTCTAGTTAGATCAAAACTTGATTATGGATGCATTGTGTATGGGTCGGTACGCAAGTCGTACTTGCAGATGCTAGATCCTATACACAATCAGGGACTTAGCCTTTGTCTTGGTGCGTTTAGAACATCTCCTGTAGAGAGCTTGTACGTTGATGCACACGAACCTTGTTTGGGTGCTAGACGTGCGAAGCTTTCTCTGCAGTATGCTGCCAAGATTAAATATTTACCAAAACAGCCAGCACATGATGCGGTGTTTGACAACAAATATATGAAGTTGTTTGATGCAAGGCTAAATGCTATTCGTACATTTGGTTTTCGCATTAAGCGTTTTTTGTCGCTTTCCAACATTGATTTAACTGACACTTTGGAAACTCCTTCATATTTTGTTTTACCACCTTGGTGTCTTACACCACCTAAAATTATCTTTGATCTGGCGCATCTGAAGAAAGATCGCACAGATGCTGTTATTTATAAACAGTTTTTCATGGAAATTCAAGACAAGTACCGTGATTACCTTTCTGTATATACAGATGGATCACGGGATGGACATTCTGTGGCTTGTGCTACAGTTTTTCCATCAGGCACAATACTTTCCATGAGACTGCCTGACTCAGCATCGATTTTTAGTGCTGAAGTTTCGGCAGTCATTAAAGCCTTGGAAGAAATAAAGGATTCTAATGCATCCAAATTTATTATTTTTACTGACTGACTTTCGTGTCTCCAAGCTTTACGTAATATGAAGCTGGACCATCCCTTAATTGGGATGGTGATACGAAAGTGTTTTTTTTTATCTATTGCCAATAAAGACATTGTATTTTGTTGGGTACCCAGCCATGTTGGCATTAGGGGTAATGAAAAGGCAGATTCAGCTGCCAAGTCTGCTTTGGATTTGTCTCATGCCAGGGTTGGTGTACCTTATACTGGTTTTAAATATTGTATCAGCCAATTCATCTTTTCCGCTTGGCAACGTGATTAGGACGGTGAGGTTGCGAACAAGCTTCATGCTATCAAGCCAGTATTGGGAGAGTGGCAGTCCTCCTATAGTGCAGGAAGGATGAAATAGTCTTGTGTCGTGCCCGCATCGGTCACACTTACTTAACCCATTAATTTATCTTGAAGAAAGATCCTCCACCTCAGTGTGAGCACTGCCAGTGTCTTCTGACTGTGCGACACATTTTGGTGGAGTGTAAGCAGTTGTCAGCAACTCGAAAAGATATATTTGGACAAAGAAATGTGATGGAATCATTTCGATTCCATACAGAACTTTTATTGCAGTTTTGACGAGATACTGAATTTTATAGAATAAAATTTTAATTATATCTATCTGTGATATTTGTATTTTTACACAGTCCTTTACACTGTGTTTTGATGGAATCATTTCGATTCCATACAGAACTTTTATTGCAGTTTTGACGAGATACTGAATTTTATAGAATAAAATTTTAATTATATCTATCTGTGATATTTGTATTTTTACACAGTCCTTTACACTGTGTTTTTATTTACCTGTTGAATTTTTATATTGATGTTGATCATCACTTTAGTTTTGCATTAAGCATAGTTTGACACCCAATAGCCGATGTATTTTACGTGCTGGGGTGTCGTTAAACATTCATTCATTCATTCATTGTGATCGGCAGTGATCTGGAGATGAAAAGTCTATATTATCATGACCGATATCAGCCAAAGTTTCGTAGATATTGCTGATCGGGACCGAACGTAGTTCGATCTTTTTCAGCCTACCAAACAATATTTCTGTAGGTTTCTTTGGAGATTTTTTTGTGTCATTGTCTGTCTTAGGGAGACTAGTGCTCGACCTATTTATTGGATTTTAAAAATCCAATGGCACTTGTGTTTCAATTTCATTTTGCTGGGGTGCAATGTTTTGTTTTTGTACTGCTTTTTGCACCTTTTTTTGCGCCTTCTCAATATCGGACAGTTTTTTTGTACTTGGCTTCATCACAATGCCAGGTGAGGTCTGTGTTGACTGCAACACTTTTAGTGGCGACTTTGGCAGCAGCTGCAGTAGCCGACTGTAGGTGTTGCTGTCTCCACCAACCTGGCATCCGTATAGGAAAGTTATTTTGTACCTTCACCTGTTGAACCCTTTTTTCCAGCTTCCACCGCGGACACTCTCGCGAGTATGCACAGTGGTTGCCCTTGCAGTTGAGACAAAGTATATCGTTCTTACATGTCTTGCTGTCATGGTCAAATAGACCACAACGAGCACATGTAAGTTTTCCACGACATGTGTTCTGACCATGGCGAAACCTCCGGTATTTGAAGCAACGCAAAGGGTTTGGAATGAATGACTCAACAGGAATATTAAGGTAATCGGCTTTGACAGATTGAGGAAGGGTAGGGACGTTAAAGGTGAGGATACAAGTATTCGTCGGTAACAAATCATTGTTTCGACGAACCTTTATCCTCCTCACCCTGAGAACTTAAATTTCGACAGATTTCGTCTTCACTGACGCTTTCCAAATCTCTGCATCTGATTACTCCCTTTGACGAGTTGAGAGAGGTATGCGGAGTTATCTTAATCGGCACGTTACAAAAAACTATCGACTTGAGGAGGCAAGTTGAATGCTTGTCGGTTGAACATTCAACGGATTTTGGCTCACCAGCCAAGCCAACAATTGCCTTTTGAATGGCAAACGGGGATAACTTGTTCAAGGCCCCATCATCAGTAGAACTGATGACAAGAAACATTGGCCAATTTTGTGAAGAAATCAGTTTGGATTTCTTCACAGTATACTTTGATTTCATGGACTCCTCATCCGAAGACAAGAAGTCCGAAACTTCGGTGTGGACCCCAGCGTTCTGCCCGCGCTGGTCGGCACTGGTCGGCCTTGCCAGCACTCAGACATGCCCGACCACCACTAAGCTCAAGAAGTGCTTTTTCCGACCACCACTTTTATCACCAGACATTAAATAATTCTTTATTTTCACCACCAAACAGTTTAAAACAATTGTGACGTACTTTCCGCAACTTTAAACAAACACGCGTCATAACCGGCTATGCCTCGTGCGTTACATTTACTGTAGGATCTCAGATGGCTGCGAGTGACGCTGCAATCATCTGCTATTCCATGCGCATGCGCTGATCCAGCTGATATAAAACGACATGAAACGATCTCATGAACAAATAGGCCCGCTAGACAAGATCTATAGATCTAGTTTCTTTTTTTGTTTTTGATTATTGTTCTTTATTGTTTTAATACATGTATTTGGTTGAGCATATCTCGTAATAGGAGTTAGTCATAATTATTGCACAGTTTGTAAATTTAATTAATCAACGCGTTTGCTACGGTGCTTTAAAGACATTGGTGGATGTTTTCATGCAAAGAATACGGCGATGCCTGTGAAAAAATAATTGACATAATAACAGAGATTTCCTTTCACGGCTGCAGTGAAACTTTGGGCAAGGAAGAAAAATCGCAGACTTACTCACAGTTGAATAAATTGTGATTTCCCTGCCTTGCTGGCCATTGCAACATTATCTATCTTCACTGTCCTCTTGTCTTTGGAATGAATAGATTATTATAGCAAAATAAACAAATGCATCACAAATTATATCTTTTTTATTTCATTCAGCAGTGAAGCATAACAAACTATCAGCACACAAAATAAAACAAACAAACATATTATTTATAAGCAGGTTGATATCATATCATATCATATGGTGTTATTACAAGGATCAGAGGAAAATAGAAAACAATTACATTAAAAATCTGAAACAATTCACAAGATTTTAAACTGTATTAGGGGCCTTATGAGTTGCTCAGATCGCATCTGAGGGCCTGCATTAAAAAAAATCCTGGGGGAGGGCCCAGACCCCCGCCACATCCGCCTTTTGCTGCCAAATCCAGTGGGGGAAAACTTGAAAAGTCCCATCACAATTTGGTATTTGAAGTTTAGGTTTCTCTATATGAACCGGCCTCGGTGGCGTCGTGGTAGGCCATCGGTCTACAGGCTGGTAGGTACTGGGTTCGGATCCCAGTCGAGGCATGGGATTTTTAATCCAGATACCGACTCTAAACCCTGAGTGAGTGTTCCGCAAGGCTCAATGGGTAGGTGTAAACCACTTGCACCGACCAGTGATCCATAACTGGTTCAACAAAGGCCATGGTTTGTGCTATCCTGCCTGTGGCAAATAAAAGATCCCTTGCTGCTAATCGGAAGAGTAGCCCATATAGTGGCGACAGCGGGTTTCCTCTCAAAATCTGTGTGGTCCTTAACCATATGTCTGACGCCATATAACCGTAAATAAAATGTGTTGAGTGCGTCGTTAAATAAAACATTTCTTTCTTTTTCTTTCTCTATATGAAGAAATGATACAATACAATGATAATTGGTTAATGAATATTAGGCAGGAACTTAACATGCAGGGTTTGAATTACATTTGGAATTTAGATTATGTTGTCTATAGATGTTATATTATTATTATTATTAAAGAAAGAATATGCGACACAATATAGCAGGACAATTACAACATCCAAGGGATATTTTTACCAGCATTTATTAAACGAGTTCAAATTACAGTCTTACCTTAAATTATCAATAGATAAACGATATTTAAAGGACATATGCAGAATCAGAAGATGTGCTTATAAATTAAATATAGAATCTGGCCGATATCGTAACATCGAAAGATCAGAAAGAAAGTGTACAATTTGTAATACAAATGTTATAGAAGATGAATACCATTTTATAATGTAATGTCCACAATACAAAGATTTGGCAAATAAGTACATAAAAATGTATTATCACAGACGGCCAAGTGTTTTTCTATTTATACAGTTGTTAACTACAAGTAACAAAAAAGAACTTAATAACCTAGGAAAGTTATTTTTTTTTAGTTTCCCTAATTACTTTTAAGAAAACCATACTCACCATTTGTGTGCACATGTATATATTTATATATTGTATATATTGTATATATTGTACATATTGTATATATTGTACATATTGTACATATTGTATATATTGTATATATTGTACATATTGTACATATTGTATATATTGTACATATTGTATATATTGTACATATATTGTATATATATATTTGTTTTGTATTATGTTTTGTATATATGCTTATTAGTTGTAAAACTTAAAGCTAATAAAGAATCGAATTGAAGAACTGTTTCATTTGGGGAAAAAATGTACGCAATTTTATTTCATCTAGTAACACTGTGCCAAGTAGCCTTGTAATGGAAACCTGTATAACATGTACTCAAATTATGTGCGAAACTAGGGGAGTTGTTAAAACGTCCGGTTATATCGAAAATGAGCTATGAAAAGTACCATTTTCTTCAGTTAATACTTTGAGGTAGGGGTTGTAGTACTGATATTTATGGGTCATAGTTTGATTGATGTATTGCATATTGTGTTTTTAAATACAAACCGTAACATGGTCACCTATATAATTTTATTTGGTAAAGTACAACTTCAACCACTACGTATCGTCTACTACGAAATAAAGGAAGAAGGCGATAACACAATTCTAAACACAACACGGAAACCCAAAGGTATGTATTAATGCTTTATATATAGACTCACCCGAGGGACGTAGATGTTCAAATACAGACAGTCCTCGTCGTGGTAGTTGAAGCCTGGCACGTGTTCGATGACGTACTCCCAGTGGGTCTGAGGACAGGCTGGTGGTAGCTGTGTCGTGTTCAGAATGTCCGCCCAAGATTCAGGATCTTGGGGATTCTACAAGCAAAACATATTTTAAATTCCCCTTAACACAGACCGTAGGTATATTAAATTTTGCATATAATAATTAGGCCATGCTAATTGAAAAAACCTACAAAAAAAACCCCAAAAACCGACACATTGATATAGGCCCTAATGCCAATATATCCAGTGATTCCAACAATAGCGTCATTGCTGCGTAACCAAGTACTCTGAAAGTATCGTTTTCTTATCAGCAGATACTAACAAATAAAAGATACAAATAAGTACTTTTTAATTGTGTTTTGTTGCCTTGTCTGCCTATGAGGGGGCCCATTACAATATTTCTCGTTCCAACCAGTGCTCCACAACTCGTGTAAAAATGCCGCTTTATGTACTTTCTTGTATGTGGGATGGTGTATATAAATCATTTCTTTCTGCTACTCGAAATGTGTAGCCTGTGGTCTCTCACTATCAGCGGGATCCTTAACATACGTCCGACGCAAATATAACCCTAAAACCTGTGTCAAGTGACTTGTTAAATAACGCATTTCTTTATTTGCCGTCTTATTTTGAGGCAAGTGCGCCTGAAGTGCTAAGATCGTAGAATTGAACATCCTTGCCACAACCAGTGTCACACGACTGCTAGATCAAAGGTCATGGTATGCCCAACCCTGTTTATAAAATGCGCATCTCTTGTTGCTATTGGAAATATGTAGTGGGTTTCCTCTAAAAACGACGTATCAGAACTACAAAATATTTTGCATCCAATAGCCGGTTATTAATTAATCAATGTACTCTAATACTGTCGTTAAAGAAAATAAACTTTAATTTTGTTAGGCCCTCTTTTGAAAATGTGCCATTCGAACACAGCTGTAAGTCTAGCTAAATATTCTTTTTTTTGAAGTTTCGGAGCAGCCTACCTTCGTAAAAATATTTTTCTTCCATCATTAAAATTCTTACCTCGAATCTGAGGTTGCCCGTGGGAGGAGCGGCGTACGGTATCCCCAGGAATCTCTCCACTGTTATGTTGTCTAATACCGAGTGCACGTAACCTCGGACATTTCCGTAAACAGTTTCCCGAACTACGAACTCTGTCGAATCACACAGGACGATAGATCCCGTTAACCAAACACAAAGTACCAAGCTCACAGATGCATGTAAAACCATTTCTAAGTCGGATGTGGCTTCTAGCTGCCAACTGTTTGCGGGTTATTGGCTTGTGTACAAATATGCAGAGCGTCAACAGCAGGGGAGCCTAGTTCCACAAACCTCATTTGTGTTGATGGAAATTATTCGGTATTTATGTAAATCAAGCACAGCACGAGCTGCCAGAGAGAGAGCTGCACTGTTTACCGTTACGTTTCATCTAATTCAAACTATTTTATTCGTTCTAGGGTTGATAACCGCGTAACAATGAGTGGCGCATTACACGTATATAACAGAAAAATGGCACACATGTATCACAAATCTAATTATACTGATGGAAAGAAATAAGGGAACATATAAATAGTAACATCAAATATTGATTACAACCAAAACCCTCATCCACAGCATCAGGAAGTTAACTGTGTTACTGGCAATCAATACCACTCTACCGCTCTAGAAGTGAATTAGATTGTGTCTGCAATACCATGTATTCCCTTATTTCTTTCCATCAGATCATTATGCATGCATGTACATAGCTGATAGTTATTTATTTACCTCTTGTTGACAGAGTAGCCAAACATATTATTAGGGCGGCACGAAATGTACTGCACCTTATCCAAAAAGTTATCAATGCACCAATAGGGTCAAACCTCGATAAAAGTCAGTAAAATGTCACCAAGTGCTAGAAAATTTGTGTTTATTGCCAAATTTAGCTAGTTACTAATAGAGTTCACCTCAGTCAGCCTGCAGGGGGTTATTATTACAGAGTACATCTCTTTGATTCTTAAATCATTATTAAATGTACATATAAAAATATAATGGAATTCATCTTCAACTGTATCAAGACGGGAAGGTCAATGTTTGGAAAGGTCATGTCTATATATACTTTTATGGACATTAGTATCAATATAAGCAAGTCTAAAATTTGTGAATGCATTTCTAAGATTGTATACTTTCCAATCCAAATGTATTTCAAAAAGTATAGTTGACTTAAATAATAGAAACATTTCATATCCATCACTACAATTTATATCTATTGGCCATATGCAAGTCTTAATTTTAAAGCTATCAAAAAACTTTTAACTAGTTCCTGAAACATCCAGGCATAGGCATAGCCATTACACATTTTTTCATCTGATTTAACCAATTGTTTTCCCTTTTACAACTAAAAATGTATAAAGCATTATATATGTTTGCTTACATAATCTAGTAGAAGCCAGTTGTAACAGACGTGTCCGATATTTAACAGATTTAATAATCGTTGTGATACAATGAGGATATCTGACTGTTTCTGCCTAAACTTTAAGATTGGGTGCATGTGAGAGCACATATAGAACACGTTTACTTGGACATGTATGCGCCCTTTCAATTTCAGTAACCTTAGGACGACCCCATACTTGAAAGGAGTATCGGTAGGTCTAGCATCGATCCCTGTCGTTGGGCCCATTGGGCTATTTGTCCCTGCCTGTGCACCGCGACTGGTATATCAAAGGTCGTGGTATGTGCTATCCTGTTTGTTGGATGGAATGAATGAATGTTTAACGACACCCCAGCACAATGGATGGTGCAAAGATCCCTTGCTACTAATGGAAAAATGTAGCGGGTTTCCTCTCTATGACTGTGTCATAACGATCCTATGTTTGACATCCAATAGCCGATAATTAATAAATCAATGTGTTCTAATGGTGTTGTTAAACAAAACAAACTTCTTCTTCAGATGAGTATTGTAACATAGTTACAACTAAACAATCAAAAGTTTGAAAAGCATTTGACTATTGAACGAACCCAATTTGTATAAAGATCTAACAAGATATATAACTATAGTACAATTAACCACTTTACCTTCGGAAGTTCTATTTTTCTCTAACAGGCACCCACCATTTCTAAACACGACAATATTTGTCTTGTCCAAATTAACGACCATGTAAAGCCTATCAGCAGCTTCCTTTAACGTGTGTCTGTAGTCCTGACGGAGTAAGTGACACTAGAGCTATTTCCGCAGCTTCCTTTAACGTGTGTCTGTAGTCCTGACGGAGTAAGTGACACTAGAGCTATTTCAGCAGCTTCCTTTAACGTGTGTCTGTAGTCCTGACGGAGTAAGTGACACTAGAGCTATTTCAGCAGCTTCCTTTAACGTGTGTCTGTAGTCCTGACGGAGTAAGTGACACTAGAGCTATTTCAGCAGCTTCCTTTAACGTGTGTCTGTAGTCCTGACGGAGTAAGTGACACTATAGCTATTTCAGCAGCTTCCTTTAACGTGTGTCTGTAGTCCTGACGGAGTAAGTGACACTAGAGCTATTTCAGCAGCTTCCTTTAACGTGTGTCTGTAGTCCTGACGGAGTAAGTGACACTAGAGCTATTTCAGCAGCTTCCTTTAACGTGTGTCTATAATCCTGACGGAGTAAGTGACACTAGAGCTATTTCAGCAGCTTCCTTTAACGTGTGTCTGTAGACCTCACGGAGTAAGTGACACTAGAGCTATTTCAGCAGCTTCCTTTAACGTGTGTCTGTAGTCCTGACGGAGTAAGTGACACTAGAGCTATTTCAGCAGCTTCCTTTAACGTGTGTCTGTAGTCCTGACGGAGTAAGTGACACTGGAGCTATTTCAGCAGCTTCCTTTAACGTGTGTCTGTAGTCCTCACGGAGTAAGTGACACTGGAGCTATTTCAGCAGCTTCCTTTAACGTGTGTCTGTAGTCCTGACGGAGTAAGTGACACTAGAGCTATTTCAGCAGCTTCCTTTAACGTGTGTCTGTAGTCCTCACGGAGTAAGTGACACTAGAGCTATTTCAGCAGCTTCCTTTAACGTGTGTCTATAATCCTGACGGAGTAAGTGACACTAGAGCTATTTCAGCAGCTTCCTTTAACGTGTGTCTGTAGACCTCACGGAGTAAGTGACACTAGAGCTATTTCAGCAGCTTCCTTTAACGTGTGTCTGTAGTCCTGACGGAGTAAGTGACACTAGAGCTATTTCAGCAGCTTCCTTTAACGTGTGTCTGTAGTCCTGACGGAGTAAGTGACACTAGAGCTATTTCAGCAGCTTCCTTTAACGTGTGTCTGTAGTCCTCACGGAGTAAGTGACACTAGAGCTATTTCAGCAGCTTCCTTTAACGTGTGTCTGTAGTCCTCACGGAGTAAGTGACACTAGAGCTATTTCATCTGCAAATAATTATAAGAGTAAAAATAGCTCATTAACATTTGATAAAATGTGAACCCCCATTCATTACCCCACGAGTCAATTAATTTATAAAACAAAGAGAACAAGAAAAAAGGAGAGGTCTTGCTATACATCTATATGGTACACGAGGACAGTCAAAGAAATCTGTAAACATATTAGTGTTGTATGTAACACAAGCCTTAACAGAGCGTGTAGCATATTTATCATATTACCATGAACGCCATTATTTCTAAGAATATTCCACAATATGTTTCTATTAACGGAATTGGAACGCTTTCTTAAGGGGACATTCCTCAGTTTGCTGCATTGTGAGATGTTTCCGACTAATAACGATTAAACTCACATATTAAATATATTAACTTGTTTAAATAATAAGCGTAGGTATATTGAATGTGTTTCTGGTCGTCTTAATATTTATAAGCAGCCCAAGCTGAAGTTTGTCTTCAAATAATTTCGTACGTATGAAAAAACCCCAACATATTTTAGGAAATAAAATGAAATTTAATCTAGTACAAATATTAGAACGATAAGAAACACGTTTAATATGCAGCCACTAATATGTTATGCAAAAAAATATATTTGTGTCACGGGGATCCTATAATACTCGTAACTGAATGAAACACGATTGTCCAAACATCTCTCCTAACTGTATATCTATTAGATCTCTCTGTAACAGGCAGTTATACCCGCTGTGGCTCGTCTAGGTATGATCAGAGATACGATCTTATATAAAGTATATATTATTATAGCACGTTTAGTTCACTAGAAAACACAACAAAAACACAATACACTTTGGAATCTGTATTAACCTACGCTGACAAATATACTGCTGCAGTAGTTAATTAACAACAAATAATAACAACCCAGAACTGATCACTTAATTAGTTAATCTCTAGGTGTCTAGTTTACACAATATGCTAATCACTTCACCGTGACACAACACCCACACGTGTGATGATTGAGAAATGCTTCCAGGAGAACTTAATTAATAAAGGAATTACAACTCTATTCCTAACTGGTTAATTTTTAATTTTTAATTAACCCTTACTACTCGTTCAATAACGTGTGATAATTGAGAAACGCTGCCAGGTGAACTTAATTAATAAAGGAATTACAACTCTATTCCTAACTGGTTTATATTTTAATTAACCCTTACTACTCGTTCAGTAACGTGTGATAATTGAGAAACGCTTCCAGGAGAACTTAATTAATAAAGGAATTACAACTCTATTCCTAAATGGTTAATTTTTAATTAACCCTTACTACTCGTTCAATAACGTGTGATAATTGAGAAACGCTTCCAGGGGAACTTAATTAATAAAGGAATTACAACTCTATTCCTAACTGGTTAATTTTTAATTAACCCTAACTACTCATTCAATAACCTTGTAATACAGAATTAATACTGGTACCTATCCCAATAAAGACAATAACCTACAGTTTACCTAGGTCCTCTAGGATGACTGGTTAAGCTTTTTATAATTATTTAGGACAGTGAGCCTACAGATTACTGCGTCAGATGACCGGCAGCACCGTCTAAATAATATTGGTATAATACAGTATTAAAAATTTTAAAGTCACATCAATCACATCAAGGTTATACAACAGAGCAGAAATGATATTTACCAAGTCCTAACGGACTAACGTTCCCCCTGGACGCCTTCCTATGTTTCTCCCCGATATCTCTAAAACCCTAGCTATTTATTCAAAACTCTCAGAGACAGCGAATATCGCCTGGGGGTACAAGGCGGTACCTCACGTATCATGTGGATTTTCCACAGCCACCACGCCGGCATATTTTTCTCTGATCGTCAGACTGGCTGTCGCCATTCCGCGAGCAATCCCCTGGTCATAAAAAGCACTAGCGGAGTTATTACGTAACTACTGGCCACATGGCCTCCACATCTGCGCTAGGTGTGTATTAGAAAAGCTCGACGACCGTCGCGCAAAGGTATCACGTAACAAGTTGCCCATCGGGGCTAAGTGCATTTGGAACTGCACACGGTCCTCTAAAACAATTAATATCGCCACAGGCGAAAAGAAATTAAGAGCATGTACCGTCACAATTTGATATAAAATTACAATCGTTAAAATGTCTCTTTTAGTCGATAACATCTTAAAAATTGCAGCAAACTCAGGAATGTCCCTTTAAAGTCATTAGAAGCAACATACCACTGATTTCCTGATGATAATCGTTTTTGGATTAATCACAAGAGTGAAAATGTGGTCAGTGGTGGAATAGTTAACTCTAAACCCTACTTGTTCTTCCAAAATGTTATCCACGTTCTCTGCCTAGTGCGCTAGGCGCTTATTTATAATATGTGTAAATATTTTGCTCCTCACAGACTAATGAAATACCTCGATAATTATCTGGATCATATATATCCCCCAAGTTTTATCTACTTAGTACGTTACATCCTCTTATAGTAATTTTCTTACTATGATATGTACACTAATTATATGTACACTAATTATATGTATTTCTCAACCGATTGCTTTTTAAATTGCGGATAGAAATAGTGCTTTATTGCTATTTCCAAAACACTATTACTTTTCTTCATACGTCAAATCAACCTGAACTTATTTACAAACTTGCAATGTTCGTGGAAGGACTAGCCTATAGTACACATTTCTTCTTCGTGCGGTTATTTGCACTGTATAATTCATTCACAAACAAGTCATTACAAACATACATGTAGGCATTCTAGTACTTTACCAAACTATCAGCGTACCGTGCTCATGGCCAAGTTCTTGCAGGAATACTACTAGTCTTGTTAATGCCCCCCCCCCCCCCCCCCCCCCCCCGTCCCCCTCTCTCACACAGGCAAAACCTGACCTACAAACGGGTGCTCGAAATGGCAACATTTATCGAAACAGTTTTGTACTAATTATTACTATTTATTTTGTGTGTGAGAACTATATAACACTATTTACTGGAACCGCTTTTGTAAAGATGAACCTGGAGCCAAAACTGTGCTTTCGCTGGCTCAGTGTTACATATTGGGTAATTATGCTGATAATTATGACAATTTAATGTCATAGGTGAAACTGATTTGAAGTGTTCTTGGAATGTTGTTCCTATTAACGATAATTATCTTTCACGGATCTGAACAATTCGTAAAGACCGAGAGTGAATCCAGATTAAAATATTTGTGTGGGTGTTTTTTTTATTTTTATTATTATTATTTTTGTTTAAACAGAGAGAGAGAGAGAGAGAGAGAGAGAGAGAGAGAGAGAGAGAGAGAGAGAGAGAAAAAACCAGTTGCGTAACGCTCTATAGTCCGTCCCATTTTCCTAGTGTTTTTTGTTGTTGTTGTAAATAATATTAGTCTGGTTTGACGTAAGAAGAAAAGTAAAAGTGTTTTGCAAAGAATAATAATAATAAAAGTCTATTTTTTGTGTGTAATTTTGAAAACAATCGGGTCAGAAATAAATAGCTTGTAGTAAATTCTATATTATGAAAAAAGGCGTTCCTTGTTGGATTGACTATAGGCGGGTCATGGGAAAGTTTACAAAATGTTATGGGCGAAGCGTAGACGGTCCGTAAAGATAGATGCTGAATCGGGCAATGGCATGGAAATTATTGTCTGTAATGGAAATACTGTAGCAGAAGCCACGAAAAGATTTCACTTTTGTTGTTGATAGATAAATGAAGTATTAATGAAGTAAAATGCAAATGGTAAAATTATATTTTTCTTCAAATGTCTGTTCAGGAAGTCCATATAGATTTAAATCAGGACTTGGACGAAGACCAGTATTACACTGTTGATGACGACTCGGTAGACGTTAGGCACACTGAACATTACCAAGATATACTGCCTGAGGAAACTGAATCAGGAACCTTGATTTCTCACCAGTGTGGAATAGGCCAAGCTACAACGGTGACAAGCAACTCCTCAACTGAATCCCGAGCAGGAGCAGGTGGACAAAAAGAAGAAAACACCACAGGATCAACTTGCTGAACAAGCTCTTGGTGCTATCAATATACACATATCAGAGGAAATAACCCGTCTGAAAACTGCGAAGACACAGGAAAATCCAACCACTACTTTTGGCCGACATGATGCAAATGGATTCGATGGGATTAAAAACAAGACTAGGCCGATCTCAAACCAAACCGTCTCTCAGTACTTCGCTCTCGTCTGTATGTCCATTTGTACTCGTATTACCCCCCCCCCCCCCAAAAAAAAAGAAAGAAAAAAAGACCGTCAAAAATAAGGTGTAGCCAAAAGGTTTGGCTAATTGCATTTGTATTAGCCGCAAAGAAAACGCAAAATTAATTAGACCAGTAATCTATATCAATATCAATATTTAAAAACCTTTTCGGTTTGTCCTCATTAAAGGGACATTCCTGAGTTTGCTGCATTGTAAGATGTTTCCGACCAATACAATACTTCTACGATTAAACTTACATATTAAATATGTTTTCTTCTTTAGAATAACAGTGTCTGTATATTCAATGTGTTTCTGGTCGTCTTAATAGCTTTAAGTAGCCCAAACTGGATTTTGTCTTCAAATAATTTCATACGTACGAAAAACAATCATATTTTAGGAAATAAAATTAAATTTAACCTAGTACAAATATTAGAATGATCAGAAACACGTTTAATATACAGTCACTAATATTTTATGCAGGAAAATATATTTGATATGTAATTACAATGGTTAAAAAGTCTATGTTACTCGATAATATCTTAAAAATTGCAGCAAACTCAGGAATGTCCCTTGAACTGAAAATCTGTACTATTGCCAATCGAGTCATGAAGTAATTACTTCTTGCATAGCTCAGTGGTACAGCGCTCGCCTTATCGATCTAGGATCAATTCCCGTCGGTGTGTCCACTGGGCTATTTCTCGTTCCAGCCAGTGCACCACGACTGGTGTAACAAAGGATGTGGTATGTAATATATACTATCCTATTGGTGGGATGGTGCATATAAAATATCCCTTGTTGCTAATCAAAATGAGCAGCCCATGAGGTGGCGACAGCGGGTTTCCTCTCTCAATATCTGTGTGGTCCTTAACCATATAACCATAAATAAAATGTGTTGAGTGCGTCTTTAAATAAAACATTTCCTTCCTTCCTTCCTTCGTATACCTGCATCCCACAGCAACTCTTCATGTGTCCATATCATATACGGTTAAACTACTAACCGCAATTAGTTAAAAACCGTCCGCATCATGTCATAACACGGCGATTTCCTGCATTCAGCATATACAATTGGTCATGACAAATGCTGGTGACTGCAGCACTTTTATGGCATTTTCGCAAATGACATAATATATGTATATGCTGTGCGCTAAATACACTGGCCGCCATAGAGCTATTACAACTGCCACTGGACCTATAATTATGCCAATATGAAAAAAACCCACATTTAGTAACATAATATTAATAAGCTAACAAGGAAATTATCATCGTTTAATATAAGCAAATATTTATTTTCCTTTGTGATGGTAATAACATGGGAATGACAGAAGGAAATGGGAGTTATTTGCAGTTATGAATGAAGCACTTGCTGGAGACCCAGCTGTGTCACGACCTATACCTAGCGTCAACTGGGAATGGCAGGAAATGGGAGTTCTTTCCCATTATAGACGAGGTACTTGCTGGACACCCGGCTGTGTCGTCACCAAAACCTATCTCGTCTAAAAGTGTCTGTGAAACATACTCTGTTCACACAATTAGAAAAATAATCTTAAATAATGAAATTAACGTGTTATTATTATTTTTTTGCAAGTTAAAGTTTGTTTTGTTTAACAACACCACTACAGCGCATTGACTAATTAATTATCGGCTATTGGGTGTTAAACATTTGGTAATTTCTGACACGTAGTCATCAGAGGAAACCCGCTATATTTTGTTCTAAGGCAGCAAAGGATCTTTAATATGTACTTTACCACAGACAGGAAAGTACATATAACGGCCTTTGACCAGTTTTGGTGCACTGTTTAGAACGAGAAAAAAAAACAATCAGTAGAATGGATCCACCGAGGTGGTTCGATCCTGCGGCGAGGTACCTGGAGTGATCACTCAGTTGAGTGAGCTGAATCCCGCCCATGTTGCAACTAAAACTATTACTTTATTACAAAGATGAGATTTTAGATAAGTTGATAGAGTGCTTGGTAAGGATGCTTGGATCTTAGGATCTAACAGCCTTGTGGACACATTTTACAATTGGTTGTTTTTCCCGTCCCAAGTGCACCATGACTGGTATATCAAAGATTAAGTACCGCAGACCAAAGAAAAATAAAACCTTTTTTTTCTTGGTCATTGCTTCATTAAAACTGTTTCTCTTATTGAAAAAAACCATCACTATATATTATCCAAATTAAGCAAAATAAGGTCGTAGTAGCCTTGTACTTCTGTGACCAAACATGGCCGACATGAAGATCTTAATTGTCGTTTACGTCCACTTTTGTAAACGAACAAAAAAAACAGAGAAATTTCCGTTGTAAGCTTATAGATGTTACAAGCAGTTATTGATGTTGCATCTCTGAAAATTTCAAGTGAAAATATAAAGGGTTACTATTATTTCTGATAACATGTATTCTTGGGGTAGGTTCGAAACGCTCCAAAATGACACAAAACCACAGAAATCTTGGAATACGTCATTTAATGACAGAATAATTTATGCAAATGTTACATCAGAATAACAATTTCAGTTCAGATTTATTCACGCTTATACAATGATGTACACCCAGTGGAAAGTGGATGCACATGTTACATAAAAAATAAGCTTCTTGTTTCAAAATATTAAAAAAAAGACGTATATACCTAGACTCCTAATAATATTGAATACTTGAAGATGTCATTAAAAGATGCAACAGAACGTATCATCTGTACCCGTCTTTTAATCAATTTCTTACGTAAATATTTACATACTTTACACCTTCAATGTCACTATTAAAAACAAAGCAATGTAAATATTTACATACTTTACACCTTCAATGTCACTATTAAAAACAAAGCAATGTAAATATTTACATACTTTACACCTTCAATGCCATTATTAAAAACAAAGCAATGTAAATAGTCATGAAAAAAATGTCCAAACACTCATAAAATATCAGAAAGGCAAATTTCTATCCAGGACAAATGTCCCAAAAACAAATTTTAGCGGCTGAAACTCTGAAGGGATGAGACAGCAGTCACACATGTGCGTTAAATAATTTACTAAATGCAGCTATGATTATTTTTGTTCAATAAGTGCTGTATAAAGACAAATTCAAACACTGAATGATTATAAATATAACTGTATACCACTTCGAATTATAATACAATTCTATGGCTAGATCTAGCATCTAAATTTAGCATCCATGAAAGAGTATTAGTCTACATTTGTCGATGAATTATTGTCACACACTTCATTTCTGTTCCAGGTTCTGTCACAGTTGGAAACAAAAAACATAACAGCAACAAGTTTGAAATATAACTGAATCTACTGAAAGTTGTCTCATAACCATAGTGTACTTTCCAACTCCGTTTCTATTTCTCTATTTCAGGTTTCTGCATAGAGGCGCAGAGACGACAAATTTCCTGGAACAAAGAAAAATACCCATTACGACCATGACTATTTATCATTTTGTTTCAGATATTGTAATTAGTTTGACATATTTGTAAATATAAATATTCATTACATCAGATGAAACACACCTTCAAATGTTTTTCAGTATGTTGTTATTTTCACTGTTCAAAGTCTGCCAATAGTGCCACCTCATATATGCCATCTTAAGCAGAAACGTAATGTTCAGCAGAGTTCTTCATTCAAAAAATATGATTACCCGCCTTAAAGGGACATTCCTGAGTTTGTTGCATTGTAAGATGTTTCCGACTAATACAATATTTCTACGATTACAGTTACATATTAAATACATTTTCTTGTTTAGAATAATAGTATCTGTATATTCAACGTGTTTCTGGTCGTCTTAATATTTCTAAGTAGTCGAAACTGGATTTTGTTTTCAAATAATTTCGTACGTACGAAAAAACATATTTTAGGAAATAAAATGAAATTAACCTAGTACAAATACTACAACGATCAGATACACGTTGATTATACAGACACTGTTATTCTAAACAAGACAATTTAAGTTTAATCGTAGAAATATTTGATTAGTCGATAACATCTTAAAAACTGCAGCGAACTCAGGAATGTCCCTTTAATAGAATTAAATCTTGAGACATTATCTTTTTTCTTATTTATAAATAGACTGAGACTTTAATTAAGGATTTTATTGGAATGTGTACAACTATTTTGCACATAAATTTAGAAGTGCATATCTTAGATACGGTAACTCACACTGTCATATTCTAATATTAAGTATACCTCTTAGGTCAGAACGTGTCATGGTGGGATCATCTGTTAGTCCTTGGCTGATGTGGAAGTATTCTCAACAGTAATATAAATCAGAAAAACTAAATTATTATAGGGAACATTTTGTTTTTAAAAGTACTAACAATTTAATAATTGATTAGCAACTACTATTCAATGGTTTAGCATTGTATAGCTATATCTGAAACTACTTTACAGTTTAGTATCTTTTTCAAATAATTAATTCTTTACTATTTTTAACTAATATTCACCGATGAACGATGAAGTGATGAACAAACAATCAAACATCCATTGAAGATTTAAGACAGAGATTCATGATGTAGTTCATCAAGATTAACCTCAAGTGCAAGCACAAGTCGAGGTTAATCTGCCTAACGCATTACTCCTATAGCAGATCTTGAACAGTTCCCAGCAATTTTGCCACTACCATCACGTTTTCCACCCGAATCGTGTATTGTGATCTATTTCGAGCTTATGGAGACCAGGAAATACTTACTTTGAAACGATCTTCAATTTGAATTAAAGGAAAAAGTCCGACTTTTTTTTTTTTAAACCTCGGTTATTGTTATCTGCCCTTATTGGAGAGAAATAAAACTCGGAACAGTGTTATATGTGGAAAAGGATCGGTGAAGTCATTTCTCGTTCCATAATAAATACAAAAAAAAGTTAATAAAATAAAATAAAATTATATAAAATAAATTTAAGCTAATAAAATGAAATAACATTTATTAATTAAGATTTAAAAATAAAAATATAATTTAATTACAGAGATATATTTGTTTAAATATCAATAATCATTACCAAATATTTTATTCTTACCGACTCACTTTCGTGTCTCAAAGCTTTACAGCACATGAAATTGGAGCATCCGTACAAAAAGGTGGCTTTTTATCCATTGCCAATAAAGGTGTTATATTTTGATGGTACCCAGCCATACTGACATTAAAAACAATGAAGAGGCAGATTTTGCTGCCAAGTCAGCTTTGAATTTTCCTTATGTCGGTGTTGGTGTCCCCTACAGTGATTTTAAATATCATATTAACAAATATATATTTTCGACTTGGGACGGATGTAGGACAAAATGTCAACGATCAAAATGTCAGTGGAAAACAATGTCACTTATTAAAGTGGTACCCAGGTCAAAATGTCAACTTTCAGATTATACATAATTTGTAAAACAACACCCTCCCACCCAACCCCCCCCCCCCCCCAACAAAACAACAACAACAACAAAAACCCACCAAAAAAAAACCAACCAACAGAAAACTTACTATTATATAACCTTTCAAACCTATATGACCAATCAAAACACTGTATGCATACATTTGACAGCAATAAATGTGTATATGATTGTCTCAACAGAACATAGGAGATGGAATTTTGTTTTCAAATACCAGTAGCTTGATTATTTTATCAAAATGGCCAATCAGCCATACAACCAACAATTAAACATCCTCTAATTATTCCAATGTTTGTAATGAGCAAGGAACTCGATTTTCCCAACCCTAATACATACATATCTCTCTCTTGCAAGGTGCAGGAACAATGAAGTAGTCTTGTGCCGTGCCCGTATCGGACATACGCATTGGACATTATTTATTTTAAAGAAGGACCCTCGTCAATTAGAACATTGTCAGTGTACATTGACTGTTCGCCACATTTTGCTCTTATGTAATCCGAAGCCGACAAAAAATATATTTGGCAACAGACATATTTTGGAATCTTTTAAATTCCACCCATAATTAATTCTAAATTTTTAAAGCACTGATTTCTATACAAGATTTTAAAATATACTTAACTTGATATTTATTTTGTATTGTACTTTTCCAAACAGGTCTTTACACTGTGGCTTTACAGAATTGTGTAAATAATATTTCCATATACTGTGATGGGAATCATATTTGTTTGTGGTTATTACAATTGTTATTGTATGGGTAAAGCGCACACCTGATGCGCGGTCGGTCATGGATCGATCCCCGTCGGTGGGCCCATTGGGCTATTTCTCGTTCCAGCCAGTGCATCACGACTAGTATATCAAAGGCCATGGTATGTGCTATCCTGTCTGTTGGGTGGTGCATATAAAAGATCCCTTGCTACTAATGGAAAAGTATAGCGGGTTTCCTCTATGACTGTCAAAATGACAATATGTCTGACATCCAATAGCGGGTTATTAATAAATCAATGTGATCTAGTGGTGTCGTTAAACAAACAATATTTTTTTTTTGTATTGGGTAACACTTGCCAACTGTGTCTGCGAAATAGTATGATTGTCGATGACGTCGTCTTCACGCGCGAGGGTACCCTGAAGCCGTATATTAGCGTTCCGGTATGTCAAAAATTAGATTGGACTGGACGGGTCGTACTAATTACGGACAACAACCGGCGAATGCCGCCAAGAACCGAGAAATAACAATAGCCTCAGAATTACCGCCAAACAAACCCAGAATTACTATAAAGAATAATAAAAATATAATATAAATTAAGAACCCCCACAAAACCCCCAAGAATGACCGACAACAGTAGAATATACACAGGCCTACAAACAATCAGACTTAGAGTTAGATACGTTTTTAACGTGCCCATATACCTCTATGGTTTCGGGCACGCCTATCCCGAGTCCGGCTTCCGATAAGACCTAACTAATATAACAATTTAAAACTTTTTAAATTTTAAGGCCAAAATAATTAATATTACTACATGTCAGTTAATAATTTTGACTGCGTCCCCCAAAAATAAATAACCCTAATCTACTTCTAATGAAAATTTAATTAACGCTACTTTGAATGGGGAGGTCTAAAAAAATACATAATTTACTAATAAAATTACTTAGTCCCCAGAGGCAAGGGAAAGGGAAAGGGGGGTAAGCCCGGCCCACAGAAAAGTTATATTAAAATTAATAATGGTTAAAATGAATTGCCAATCGTATTTCGGGCCTTGGTGTGACCAGGAGGGAGGAGGGGGCGGGAATGGAGGCCGGAACTTTCGCTTAACCTACGGCCAAACCGCCTACGCCTTATGGCCCCAAAGATACCTATCCACCGGCATCACCCCCCCCCCCCCCCCCCCCCACCGTGTCCAACCGCAGCTCGATCCAGTCATGGTAACCATTGGGCTATGGAGAGATAAGATTTTTCAGGAAAGTCACTAGGGGGTGTGACTTAATCTAGTAATGTGTCGCTAGTTGATTGGAAAGTTTTGCATGTTCAGCCCGCCGTGGAGAGAGAAACGCATCCGGAAGAGAAGAACTGGAAACCCGAGGCATCCCCTCGGTCCGCCCTTGGAACATAAAGATTAAGTCGCTCAACAGACGCTGTCACCACTTTAATCTATAAAACCGGTGACAGAACACAAGGTATAATTAACCAGGGTACTGCCACGAGCACAGACCAGTTACCTGCCCTGTTGAATTACATGATTGTTTTAATTAAAAATATAAAATATGAATAAAATACTGATAAAAAATAGGTAAAACACATTAAATGAGCGAGCATGCTGAGTAACCTACACTACTACTTTTATTTTATTAATTTAAAAAAATATATATAAACAGGTTAAAAACAAAGCAAACTATATATACGGTGCAGTTTCCGGAGAGGGGAGGGGATTACTGCCAGATAAGCCCCCCCCCCCCCCCAATAAAAAACAAACAAAAAAAACCCACTGAGCAACAACCACACATCCAATCATACAACATATATACAAATACACAACATAAACAAATACAACATAAATCTAAAAATAATTGGGTATTAAAGGGACATTCCCGAGTTTGTTGCATTGTAAGATGTTTCCGACTAATAAAATATTTCTACGATTAAACTTACATATTAAATATAGTTTCTTGTTTAGAATATCAGTGTCTGTATATTCAATGTGTTTCTGGTCGTCTTAATATTTGTAAGAAGCCCAAACTGGATTTTGTCTTCAAATAATTTCGTACGTACGAAAAAATAATATTTTAGGAAATAAAATGAAATTTAACCTAGTACAAATATTAGAACGATCAGAAATACGTTTAATACACAGCCACTAATATTTTATACAGAAAAATATATTTGATATGTAATTACAATCGTTAAAAAGTCTCTGTTAGTCGATAACATCTTAAAAATTGCAGCAAACTCAGGAATGTCCCTTTAATGAATCCCCGCCCGGCCCTCCAAAAAAAGGGGGGCCGGGCGGAGGCACACCACCCAATATAAGATTAAAAAGAAAGTATGTATATGTGCCACACACCCCTCCCACTAAATTGTGTGTGCGTGGGGGGGGGGGGGGAGGCAACAGGCACACACATTAAATATACACATATAGAATTAAAACCAATTATATAATAAAAACTACATTAAACAAGTAGTCAAAATGAATGGCGTAACGATACTAGGTCATAACCCAACCATAACCCTAGAGAAACTACAACTACAAGGAGAGGATTAACCCAAGGCTAAAATAAATATATATATTAAAAAAAAAAAAAATAATAAAAAAAATATGTACTAAATTAATATACTAAAAAAAAATGAAAAAAAGAAGAAATAAAAATACAGCGATATGCTATAAATAAAACAACAGCGTGTACATAGTGCCGCAACACCGATCGATACGTGGAGCGCGCTGACACCGACCTCTGACCTTGCTCCGACCTCTGACGTCAGAGAGCAGAGTCGGCTACACACTCGAGATATCGATCGATATGCGCCACGGCCGTACACACCAAAACAGAACTAAATTAAACATAACAATACTTAAAAAAGAATTAAAATAATAATATAATAAACACTAAAATAAATCAACTAAAACTAATTTAATTATATAATAATATTAATAATAATAAAAAAAATCGGCCCGTACAGCCCCCGGGGAGAGCGATAGGGGGGTGGGGGAAAAAAATAAATAAATATATATATATTTTTTTTTATTTATTTATATATTTTTTAAAAATAAGTTACTTACACTATAACTATTAATTATTATCATTTATTAATCAAATTAGTAACAGCAATGACGGCCGACTATAAAAAGCCGACACAAGAGGATAGTACACAACTGCGCGGCTTTTCGCCCGGGCCCACCCGACCCCTACGGGATAATACTCCGAGTGGGGCACGTTGGGTCCAAGCAAGTCGGCCACCATCACCTACACCAAAATAAATTAAATATTTAAATATTTACCCTTGTCTCCATCACATAGGCCATTAGTAACCTATCTATAATTAATTTATGCTGTTTATTTGGATTTAATAAAAAAAATTAATTAAAAACAATATTATTTTTATTTAAAATTTGTTTAAATTTAATTCTATTATTAATATATTTGTTACAGAAGAATAAATAATGATTTATATCCTGTGTAACATTGCAGTGGGTGCAGTTGGGACTTACTTTTTTTCATTTTAAACTTAATTTGGTTTAAGGCAGCTGATACACCCATACGGAGTCTAGCTATTATTTTAGTAGATTTAATACTAAATGATGTAGGGCCCTGTGTGGAGACAATGGGCTTAATATTTGCGTGCCATGCTCTCGTCCTATGGTTCCAATCTGTTTGCCATAGCCGGTCAATGCATGGCACTATAATTGAATTAATTTCACTATAATTATATTTGATATTAATTTTAATAACCTCATCCAATACGGCTTTTTTGGCACTCTGATCAGCCATTTCATTAAATGGGCCGGTACCCACTCCAAGACCACCGTCACCCCCTCTGAATAATTTTATTATAAAAACTTATATTTTTAATAATTTCAGGCCTAACACTGTGGGAGCCATCTATAGCGTTGAGGGCACTCAAGTTGTCAGATAATATAATACATTTATTTTGGTCGTCCATTTTATTGTAGTTGTTTAATATCCACACCAGGGCATATTGTATAGCCAACAGCTCCGTGGTGTAGACAGAAACATTGTCAGTCAGTCTGGCTCTATAATAGCTGTATCCATTTAATTCTTTGACGGCGAAGGCCATACCCGTCCTACCAGTTATGGGGTTTTTTTAGAGCCGTCTGTATAAATTTGTAAGTAATTTTTATATCTTTCCCCCATAATAATTCTAAAAAGAGTATTTTTAAACACTGGTAGGTCTATTTGTGCTAATTCGTTTTTAATAAAAAGATTTACCTTTGGGGGTATGAGAGCCCACGGGGCTTTGAATCTAGCACTACAATCGCGTATAGGCAGATTCGCCAGCCCAAAGTCATTAGCAAAACGTATTGAATAGGAGTAAATGGATATATATGACTGATTGATTGATTGATTGAATGTTTGTTTAACGACACCCCAGCACAAAAATACATATCGGCTATTGGGTGTCACAAATGGTAAGTATATGAACATATTTATATAGACTCATGTAAAACCACAGTGTAAGGAGCTTTGGGGGGGGGGGGGGGGGGAGTATAATACAATATATAAAATCAAGTTAAGTATATCTTAAAATTTTGTATAGAAGTCAAAGTGTTTTAAAAACTTTACAATTAACATTGGATGGAATTTAAACGATTCCAAAACATTTCTGTTGCCAAATATATCATTTCTTGTCGGCTTGAGATGATCACACTCCACCAAAATGTGGCGCACAGTCAGTGTACACTGACAATGTTCACACTGAGGAGGAGGGTCCTTTAAAATAAATGAATGCGTCAAATATGTATGGCCGATGCGGGCACGGCACAAGACTACTTCATCCTTCCTGCATCGCCTGTAGGATGACTGCCACTCTCCCAGGACTGCCTTGACAGAATGAAGCTTATTCGCAACCGCACCGTCCCAATCATCTTGCCAAGTCGAAAAGATATATTGGTTAATGAGTATATAGGGAAACTAATTTATTAATCGGATTATCTCTAACCAAGTTTTTTGTTTTATATATATGTTTTAGTCAGAATGAAACTATTGAATAATTGTTTGTAAATTTCATTCATCATAACCAGGCCCGTCGGAAGGGTTTTTAAAATTTGGGGTTGGGGGATGGGGGCATAATATACCAGGCATGTAAAATATATATAATCTACATAGATTTGAAGTGCTATGCAGTGATAAAGATCATGTTCTAAAAGTAATGATTTTATCGTTAGTGTCTACATAAAGATATAAAATTATTGTTACAGTAGTTATGTGCTAACTCAAATGATTGACAAATAAAAAATTTTGTCCTTGAAACACTGTAGTTGTCATTTTAATAATACAATATAAACAGAACAACCTCTTAAGTAAACCTAACAGTTTTATCACGTTTAATATACAGCCACTAATATGTTATGCAGACAAATATACAATCGTTAAAAAGTCTATGTTAGTCAATAACAACTTGTATATATTTTATTTTTTGGGAACATCTTACAATGCAGCAAACTCAGACATGTCCCTTTAATCTGTTCCAGGGCTTTAATGATTGCCCAAATTTCAGCACTAAAGATTGATGCTAAATCGGGCAGTCTCATGGAAAGTATTGTGTCTGATGGAAAAACTGTAGCACAAGCCAGAGAAGTCCATCCCGTGATCCGTCTGTAAACACAGGAATGTAATCACGGTACCTGTCTTGAATTTCCATGACACAACAGCATCTGTACGATCTTTCTTCAGATGCGCAAGGTCAAACACAAGTTTAGGTGATGTGATACACGAAGGTGGTAAAAGAAAATATGAAGGACTTAGGAGTACACGCCAGTGTCTCTCTCTCTCTCTCTCTCTCTCTCTCTCTCTCTCTCTCTCTCTCTCTCTCTCTCTCTCTCTCTCTCTCTCTCTCATATATACACACACGCACATGCATATGTATACACATATTGTTTAATAAGTGCATTATATACGAGTGTATACTTTAATTATGAATCGTTTATGTATATACAATAATACCATGTACAGCAGTGATTCAAGGCCCCAACCTTGACCTTGCTTATGTTTGGGGACAATAAAAAAAAAAAGTGTGAGTTAAATCAATGTTGGAAAGCGACAAAAAAACGCTGAACAAAATGTACGAATAGCATTTGGCCTTGCATCAAACAACTTCATATATTTGTTATCAAAAACCGCAGGATACTGCAGAGAAAGCTTTGCACGTCTAGCACCCAAACTAGGTTCGTTTGCATCGATGTTACATGCTACCGGCATCGGTGGCGTCGTGGTTAGGCCATCGGTCTACAGGCTGGTAGGTACTGGGTTCGGATCCCAGTCGAGGCATGGGATGTTTAATGCAGATACCAACTCCAAACCCTGAGTGAGTGCTCACTGAAATGTAATAGATGTACGACGTGTAAGTTTTGCAATTCTTTGTAAAACAAGCTAGATATTTTTGAAGCTATCTTAGCGCTGTGAACTAGTAAAACCGTCACAAGGTACAGAACAGATCCACTATCAATTGTTCGTCCTTAGCAGTGCCGCCACTCCCCTAGGAGATCCGTAACAGGATGTTTCATCCCTCCTGCACCACCTGTAGGAGGATTGCCACTTCTAAGACTAGCTTGGAAAACGTTACACGATAGAGCTCAATGGAATATACTAATATACACAGCTATGATGACATGCCCTCGTGAATCACTTTAAAAACAGTGATGATATCAGGTGTTCGCGAAAGTTGAGCATATCCTGTTCCACCGGTGGCACCCGTCGTGAACACAGTCTACAGCCATCAAGTTAGAGTTGGAATGTACAGGATGTTCACCAAACAGACGAAAAGGCATGCAATTATGAATCAGTTCGAGGTGCTAAAGCTTATTTAATAATGTCAGAGGGGCATACCCTGCTAATGACATCTGTCGTATATTTTCAATGGTTATTCATCTAATATCTGTCAAGTACACAGTTGTTTGAAAATATTGTAAACATATTATATGTTTTAACCTACGACCACGTAGTATAATTATACTATATAATGTTTAGTATACTTTCACAGGCTGAATGTAATAATTATATTAAATACGAGGCATATATTCGGAGTTATGTGACTGAACTGAGCTCTTGTATGTGTTAACCTGTGAGATCGTAATGTTAGAGAGTTCAGTGATTTAGCCTCTGGATATCCCGTTTTGCGTAACGATGTTAGCACAAAAATCTTACTATCGCCTTAAAAACCTACCATCGCGACCTTAATGTTCTACGATCACCAGCCCGTCCCACTACACGGGGCAGCTTACTATCGTTGTAAATTACTGTGAAAATTTACAATAGGTACGAGACAGTTGTAAGCCACTAACGTAGATGTCAAATGACAGTTAGATTATGATTTGATCATTTTAAAAGAAGGATACTAACTTTTTGTGTAAAAATGGATCTAATATATACCAAATACCTTTTTATGAAACTCGGCGTTTCATAAAAAAAAAAACCCACTCTAAACGATACGACCTTCACACGAAAATACGGGAGATAATTTTCATGTCTTATGCATTTAGGAAATATCGCTTAGCAAATAAACTGGCAAAGTTACTTCATGGATGTCCGATACCAAATATTACATCCAAGATGTTCCGAAAATTCGGTAAACAATTTATTATTTAACTAATTCACTCTTCTTCGCAAAGAATATACTAAAGGGGCACTTACGACTACCGTAAAGTTGCTTAGTGGATCGGCTGTAAAGTTTAATGTGTCATTTGTAAAACTGACTTTAAATCACTAAAATTAACCGTGGTTAAAATTCGTTCGTGGAACGGGGTCCAGGACTACAAGTATAAAGCATATACTGAATGCAGATGAAGGAAAAATCGTTCATTGTGATTATTTCATTCGTTAGTGGGTTGTTCGATAATCATCTCCTGTTTTGCCCTGTCCCGAACACTGTCTCTAAAAGCAAATATCTGAACTAATTTGTAGACAAAAGAAGCTATACAGTCTGGATCAAATCAATCTGCATAGCTATTGTTTCCTGATTTAATAAATTTGCTTAGCTGTAGTTCCGTGGTCTAATCAATTTACATATCTGTAGTTCCATGGCCAAATCAATTTGCAAAGCTGTAGTTCCGTGGTCTAATTAATTTGCATAGCTGTAGTTCCAAGGCCAAATCAATTTACATATATGTAGTTCCGTGGTCTAATTAATTTGCATAGATGTAGTTCCAAGGCCAAATCAATTTACATATATGTAGTTCCCTGGTCTAATCAATTTGCATAGCTGTAGTTCCATGGCCAAATCAATTTACATATATGTAGTTCCCTGGTCTAATCAATTTGCATAGCTGTAGTTCCATGGCCAAATCAGTTTACATATATGTAGTTCCCTGGTCTAATAAATTTGCATAGCTGTAGTTCCATGGCCAAATCAATTTGGATACGTGTAGTTCCGGGACCTAATCAATTTACATAGCTGTAGTTCCCTACTCTAATCAGTCTGCATTGAACTAATCAATTTACATTTATGTAAGTCCTCGAACTAACCAATGTGTATAGCTGTAACTCACTGGCCTAATCAATCTGCACTGATGTAGGTCTTTGAACCAATCAGTTTGCATAGATACCTTTCTGACTAAATTAATTTGCATACATATAGTTCCCAGACCCAATTAATTTGGATTGATGTGGTTCAATGGCCTAATTAATTGCCTGGAGGACGCAAGGAATTTAAAACTTTAATAATACGTCATTGCGTTTGTAAATAATAAAATGGTCATGACGTACAAAAAACAAAAATGCTTTAAAATATTTTATAATTTATTTGCTAAAGATAAAAACCATATAATTGGAATACATATATGTTGCATCATATTGGATATGGAAACGTTTTACACAGAACACAAAGCGACTTAAAGTATCCCAGGGCACGAGTGACATAACTCTATTAATAGAGAAAGATAGACAAACACACAGACAGACAGATTTACGTTAGCTTCGTACATAAGTATAACATATCCGTGAACACTTTAGTGATGTAATTTATTTGAGTGATATAATATATTTGATAAATGGTACTTTTTATTTGATTCATCTTTTACAACTTCTCACCATGGTGCAGGGGTGTAACATTCTCCTTGAGATTGGCCAATACAGCACATCTCCCCTTTTGGGGAACCTTGTTGGCCGTTAGGTGCATCCTGTAATGCTGGATGATGGGATCCTGGTGGTTGAGTTATGAACATATCTATGAGTATGTTTTCAGGCAAAACACCACTTTGGCCTGGGTGGTCAGGGAGGCCCGATCTGATCAATCGGCTGGCCACGGCAAGCTCAAGAGCAAACAACTTTTCTTTTGTTATGTTTGCCAAGAACAAATGACCATGTGTATTTGTTGCTCTTGGGGTGGTTGCTAGGGTCAATCAGGTGATTTATTTATTTATAGTATTTTGCCCAAGTATACCAACCATGTATCCCTGGTACGAGTGTCTGCAGGTTATTCGCAACATCATATACCTTTGTTGGACTGCGTGGTGAGTGGGGGCATGGTTGATGAATGATACATATTTGAATTATGGATCTAACCAAAACTGGCAACATTGATGGGACCCTAAAAAGGGTCCATACCGAGGTTTCGGCATCAGACGAGGATTCCATGACTTTCATTAATATAAAGAAATCTAAAACGATTTCTTCGTAAACGTGGCCAAGGTTTCTCGTCATCGGGTCATCTGATGATGGGGGCCTTACGAAAGCTGTCTCCCTTTGCAATTCAAAAAGGGCCTGAAGGCTTGGCCCGAGAGCCGAAAAGCGTAAAGAAAATGTGGAATGGATCTCTGTTGGTAGAATGTGTCACCACGAGCCATTCTAAAAACCTTCGATCTAAACTTCTGTGCAACATTGCTATCAATGTCACACCACATTCCTCCCTTACGTCATCTAAGGGAGTGATTATATCAAGAGATTTGCGACAATCTATCCTCTCAAGGTTTTGTTTCTGTCAAGGGGATAAAGGTTCGTCGAAATAATGAACTAGTTTCGACAAATACTTAGATCCTTCAATTTAACACACCATTACTTCCTCAGTCAGTCAAGGCCGGTTATTTAAACATACCAGTTGTTCTGTTCATTCCAAACCCCTAGCGGTGTTTTTTAAATGCCAAGAGATGCACAAAATGCATGTTGTAGCAAATGTGCTGGTTGTGGTCAGTATCATCACGACAGAAAAACTGTCAAAATAATATGGTATGCACCAATTGCAAGGGAAAACACTTCGCGTACTCACGAGAGTACCCAAGGTGAAAGTTTGAGAAACATCCAAATGGTAAAAGTTGAAAAGCATCTGTCTTTTACTGAAGCCAGACAGGTTGTGGAGACTGCGACACCTGTTGTAGCAGGTAAATCGTATGCCGCTGCTATCAAAGTCTCTACAGACAATGTTTCAGTTCAGACAGATCTAACTTGGCCCAATGGTGAAGATAGATATAAGAAGATTTCTGACATTAAAAAAACCCTCAGAGACGGGCAACTAAAACTACTCAAAAAGTAGTTAGTAAAATGGCCCAGGAGTCTTCGGGTTCTATGAATCCATAACAAGGTTCAAGTTCCATATCCTAGCACACCTTTGCCAGGAAAAGGCACTGATATTCAAGAGCCCAGGTTGCTGAAAGCAACAAGATCCAAGGCGAGAAGTATTTACATACCCTCGTCAAATACTTTCATGAAAATAAACATTCAGAAGTCACTCAGTTCTACAGAGGCATCATTGTCAATGAAAGAAAGGCAGAAAATATCATTACTGTAATCAGTTCTACAGCTCATGAGTGATTCTCCAAATGTAATGCGAGGAAGAATAAATGGGGTCATTGCTAAGATAAAGAAGATTTATGCACCTCATCTTCTAAACATCAGAGGCTGTTGTCTTCACCACATACAGAACGCAGTTAGTTATGCAACCTCAGCTTTTGGAGAGGAGGTAGAAAAATTTGCTGTGGATATCTTTAACTTCTTCTAACATAGAACCGGCTTGGTTGAAGAATTTAAGAATGCTCAGTTCGTTAGCACACGATGGCACAAGCATTTAGCCAGTTGTGAGCCGTCTGGCTGAGCAGTGGCAGCGCCTAAAGACGTTATTTGACAGCCTAGGGGGGAAAAGCACCCGGATGTTGCAAAACAAGATCGAAATAAGTGAATTCTGCAGCATCTGAAAGAACCAATAGTATACGTTAAAATGATCTTCCTTAAGGCAATCCTGCCTCATTTTGAGAGATTTGAGGTGTTTCAAGCAAAGGGTAGTCGAATCCACCTCCTTCATGCAGAGATGGTACAGCTGCTGCGAAACCTCATGGCACAGTTTGTGTTTGCAGCCGCACTTGAGGGTGCTACCACTGCACGAAAGCTGTTGAAAGTAGACTTTAATAGAAACAATAAACTACAAGATACTGAGCTTGTCATTGGCAATAAAACGGCTACATCTCTAAAAAGAGCTGCAATCAAGAATTGTGACCAAAAGCTGTTTTACATAGCAAGGAGGAACAGCAACAGAACTGATCGATTACCTGCCTTTGGAAAACCAGTTTTTGGAAGACCTGAAATGTCTTCACCCAGAAGAACAGTCTGATAGAATCTGCGCTGGCTCCTCTTGCCCAAGAGGTTGATATTGACAGAGTAGAGGCCGAGTGGAGAAGCTGTGCATTAGAAGACCTGACGAGTACAAAGAGCTAGCTGAGGGAGGAGATGCCACCAAGTACTGGACCTCAGTCCTGGCACTGAAGCCACGAAGTACTGGACCTCAGTCCTGGCACTGAAGCCACCAAGTACTGGACCTCAGTCCTGGTATTGAGCCACCAAGTACTTGACCTCAGTTCTGGCACTGAAGCCACCAAGTACTGGACCTCAGTCCTGGTATTGAGCCACCAAGTACTGGACCTCAGTCCTGGTATTGAGCCACCAAGTACTTGACCTCAGTTCTGGCACTGAAGCCACCAAGTACTGGACCTCAGTCCTGGCACTGAAGCCACCAAGTACTGGACCTCAGTCCTGGCACTGAAGCCACCAAGTACTGGACCTCAGTCCTGGCACTGAAGCCACCAAGTACTGGACCTCAGTCCTGGCACTGAAGCCACCAGGGGGAGACCCCAAGTACCCCTGTATTGCTGTTGTTGTTAAATGCCGTCTTTCCCTTGTACATGGTAATGCTGATACAGAATGAAACTTTTCAGAGACGGTAAAGATATTTGCTAAGCACAGGATTTGTCTGGGCCCAGAGTTACTCAATGGACTAATGTATATCAAAAGTCACCTCTCTGTCACTGGAGAGCAAAGTCACAATATGATAATATCACCATCTTTAGTGAAGGCAGGTAAGGATGTTCATTCCAAATACACAAAACGATGCAGTGAGACACGGAAGGAAAAGGAACTACAGAAGAAAAGGAAACTTGCAGAAAGAACTCACTGAAGCCCAAACTGGATTTTGTCATCAAATAATTTTGTACGTACGAAAACAAAACACTTTTAGGAAATAAAATCAAATTTAAGCTAGTACAAATGCTAGAACGATCAGAAACACGTTTAATATACAGCCACTACTGTTTTATACAGAAAAATGTTTGATATGTAATTACAATCGTTAAAAAGTCTCTGTTAGTCGATAACATCTTAAAAATTAAAGCAAACTCAGGAATGTCCCTTTAATACTTTTTTTTAGACCTTTTTGATACTTTTTTTTTGGGGGGGTGGGGGACAAGATTCCATACCCATACTTTTTTTTTAATGCAGTGGCAGCACTGGCATATACATCCCGCCCTTGATATCTTACACTACTGGCTATGATCAGCACGGGTTCAAATAGATGGTACTCGGTATTTTTACAACTGGCCATGCTTTCCACCCCTTCTGATGTCATACAATGTTTTCTTGGCCTTGTCGATCATTTCACGTAACTCGTTGACATGTTTCGATCCGTTGGCATTCTTGATCGCTTTGTCCAGCTTGTCGATTCGACCTGCGAGAATGGCGTGTCCAAGATCTAAAAAAAAAGAGAGTAGAACTACAGAATAGTTTCTCTACATGGTCATATGCATTTATTATTATTATTTATTTTTCGTGCTGGGATGTCATTAAACATTCATTCATTTAATACACGCATTAATGGTCTAAATTTTGAACGTCAAAACATGTCACATTTAAAATGGTATCTCTGGACAAGTTAGCCTAGGAATGTCAAGGTCTTGACTCCTGTAAATTACTGTCGATACTGAATTAGGCTTTTTGTTTGAAACGATCGAGGTACATGTTTGATTTCTGACACAGACAATATACTATTCTTTAATAATGCATTTCACATATAACATTCAAGTGAAAACGTAAAACCCCGTGAAACAGAAAACACTGAAATAATATTTTTTAAATATGCTTCACACAGTTGTACATGAGATAAACATAATTGTTTCATTAATTTAGTGTATTAGTATATATATATCTTATAACAGGAATCAATGTTTTCAATAATATTTGACCTGTAAACGATGTTTTCTATAATTCTTGTAACAATAATCAGTTTTCAAAGATCATTTTACCAATAATTAATCTTTCCAATAATCCTTTTACCAATAGTCTTTTTTTTTCAATAATTGTTCTACCACTATTTTTTGTTTCAATATTCTTTTCACTAATAATCAACGCTTCTCATAATCATTTTATCTATAATCAATGTTACATTCTACCGATAACCAATATTTCAAAAGAAACTTTCAACCAATAATCGTTTTACCAATTCTAATAACAATTTTAATCAATTCTGATTAATTTATTACAAAGACTAAATCTGGGAACAGATCTTCTTTTTTAAAGGAATTCATGAGTTATGCCATCACATACTATCTTTGATCCGAAGAACGTCTAGCCGGTCGTTGGCTCTCGACAAGACACCAGGGTCTTTCAGTCCGAACTTCTCGTACTTCTCAATGGCTGTTACCAGTTTACCGCGACTTTCCTCTTTTATTGCAGACTCCAAATCATCAGTGATCCTCTTTTCTGTCGGGTTCTGAAGTCACAAATAAACAGATAGGTAAAGTCCGAAACAAATTGTTAACAACTACGATAAATTACTGTCGTATCTTTAAAGAGACATTCCTGAGTTTGTTGCAATGTTTTAAGATATTATCGACTAATAAAATAGTTCTACGAGTAAACTTACGTATTAAATATATTTTCTTGTTTAGAATATTAGTGGCTGTATATTAAACGTGTTTATGCTAGTTCTAATATTTGTACTAGGTTAATTTTCATTTTATTTCATAAAAAATATTTAGGCAAAACTCAGTTTGGGCTTCTTACAAATATTAAGACGACCTGAAACACATTGAATATACAGACACTGATATTCTAAACAAGAAAATATATTTAATATGTAAGTTTAATCGTAGAAATATTTTATTAGTCGGAAACATCTTACAATGCAGCAAACTCGGGAATGTCCCTTTAATTACCGTTAGATTTCCCCCAAATTTTGTCCAGACACAAATTGTGAAGAAAACCAACACTACAGTACACATATTCCACATACGAGACTGTAAAGATGCCACCGATATTGACTTCGCTGATATTGCATAGGATAGCAAAAAGTGGCGAAAATTAAGCATGATTTGTATATTATATGAGACATTTTATTTGGAATTAAGAGGAGATCCTCAAGGGCAGCAACACTGTTAGCAACAACAAAACTTTGAATCATGAGTTTATGAGCTTTTTATACAAAATTTAATGTTTGGTATAATTACAAAGTTACATGTAATTCATGAGATATGTACAGAAATGTTTAATATAAAATATAATTACAAATACATCACAATTCGCAAGAAAGACTACATACTTTTATAAAGCATTGACCAGGTGTCTACAATTGTAATATGTCATCTACTATCCTCACATTTCCAATTATGTGAGTTTGCTTTATCGGCTTTTGTCAGTCATGTACCCGAAGGTAAGGACAATTAATGGACAGACGAATATAAACAGTGTTCGTGAAGACACCAACTTCCAGAGCGCAATATCAACGGTTTTGACCACAATCTGTTACGAGGGCCAACTTTAACAACTATGCTTCGTATCAGACGCCACTAAATCTGTTTTCAGTCAATAATTTCAGTTTGGTTTGACGTATTAAGAGATTGAAGAGTTTATGGACTAAATGTCCTACCTGCAACGTATCAATCCATATATACACCACCAATATAAATGCTACCAACCCTCACCCTTAAAGTGAAAAGTGGGGGTCAAGTTGCTCATTTCAGAGATAACGGATAGAGTCTGTGAGTACCCTAGTTCCGCACAAAAGTTGTTACAGATACCCATACATGTTTCAAGCATAAGGCTACTTGACACAGTGGTACTAGATGAAATAAAATTGCATACATTTTTTGCACAGATGAAACTAATTTTGTTTACAACGAACACACATTTATCACCAGACACAGGACTTGTATTTTTTGGTTTAGTACTACCTGAAGAGAGTTGTGGACGAAACAAAACGTTTTATATTTATAAAATTGATATGCAATACTTAGCCGTAGTGAAGAATTCGTCTTCCTCACAAAGGATAACATTATATTTTGTTTCTGTTTTTGTTGTTGTTGGTGGTTTTTTGTTTGTTTTTATTTACTTTATTATTATTTTTTTAATCCTGCTGTGGAATATGCTAGTATAGTAGTCACGTATAAAATATACTTACCCCATAAGGCCTTTGTTGGTGGTTCTTATTTGTTGACCTGATAAGGTAGTTGAGGGCGTTCTGAAACATCCCCATGGGTAACCTGGTGTCTATAGTGAGAGCGTACTCGTCATTGTCGGGGAGATTCAGCTTGATCGACACGGCTGACTGATTCTGTTTCTTACTGATGAACTTATCAAGTTCTTCGTCAGACTTCTTGACATGCTTCAGTCGAGCTTGTATCTTCGTGTTCTCTTTCGTGTCAAAAGAGATCTCCAGTTTTTCATCTTTTTTAGCTTTGATGATTCCATCTGTGTGAGACAGATTGCTGATTCCATTTCGTTTTGAGGCTTCACCAGGACCCCAGCCTATATCTGGATTCAGAGGCAAGGGGTTGCAGTGATGTAGCGGCTCATCACAGACGAGCTTGAAGTCGCAGAGCCACTTCGCTTTCATCTTGTCTATGACCGTAAGTCGATATATTCCTGCAGTGGGGAATCGTATGAGGAACTTGATTTCGTTTTTGTGATTCTTATTACATAAAATGACATATTGCTCAGGAGATGTTTCTGATGAAAACTGGTTTTCTGAATCTGCCCTGTAGTACAGCGTGTACGCCAACTGTCCTTCCCATTTACTGTTCTCAGCAATGATCACCACTTCACTTTCACCACAGTCTGCTTTGATGGTATTAATCTGTCCACGTCGAAACGTGAACCTAGCTGAGGACGTCAGGAAGATTGATGTAACTAGTGGAAAGTTCATAAATGTTTCCAGCGATACAGGGACTGGTAACAGCTGCCATGCTGTCTGGTCCTCGTGCGGTCTGCAGAAATATTTGAAATTATCGGGGTCTGTTAGAAAGTAAAATGCATCTTGATAAGATATCAACTTTCCGAGTGATGGCTGCGCTTGTTGGTCCACGTGTTGCCCGTCTTCCTCGAATCTGATCCATTGTTTAGCTTGATAGCCCGCGATTGATTGGCATGCCCAGTGCGGATGTAACAGATGCCAACCACCTTCTACGTACGCAGCATTCCAGAAGCTTTCTCCTTTCAGCTCCTGGTCACCCACACTGTAGTCAGAGCCTTTGGCTATTCCACAAATGATCACACACGGGATCTCAGCTTCTCTGTAAACAATGAGAAAACAGTTATCTCTTTCCAAATCCCACCTCAGTACATCCATTCATATGACTGGGTTCCAATCAGTGCACTACAACTGGTCCAAGGACTTAATATGTGCTTTCCTGTCTCTTAGAAAGTGCATATAAAAGATCCCTGGCTGTATTAGAAAAAATGTAGCGGGTTTCCTCTCATGACTACGTGTCAGAATTACCAAACGTTTGACACCCAATAACCGATGGTTAATAGATCGGTGTGCTCTCGTGGTGTCGTTAACAAAAAATACTTTTTTAAAACCTTTCCAAATCATACATGAGCAGCGTGCTGGGGTGTCGTTAATCATTAATTAATTCATGCATTCATACACCAGCAGAAGGAAGTACATTGGAAGAAAATACATCTAATCTATTCCTGTATGGACACTACCACTAGACTGGTTTGTCAAATTTAAACATGCACTGTACAATAATAGACATAGAACGTTATTTGAAATGGGGCCAAGATATAACTCATTGGAACATCATCTGGGTACACATACTTCTCTCTTAATACTAGTAAGCCCTAACAATCATTCCTTAACACACTGTCCTGGAGAGACAACTCAGATTAGCATCGGTGGTAGAGTGATCGTCGGATTAGCGATGTCAGGGTTTGATTAGCTACATATTATTACACAAGCGTGTGTCATACAAACTGAATGGAATGAAAATTACTGTAAATATTAAATCATGACATTGTCATTCTGTGTTCTGGTGCTAACAATAATAATTAAACGTAATTCTTTGCTATTCTCAAGGACGAGCAGTAGCCATGGCGGGAGGTGACAAATAGATTCTATAAATGTCTTATGGAGCAGTTTGGTAAACATGTCATTTGGCATACAGATTCAAAAAATTTCGAAAGGTCACCAAAAACTCGGGATGTGTGTGTGCGTGCGTGTTTGTACATAGCACAGTTTTGGAAAAAATCCCATGACAGAACATTTTAATGAATGTTTAACGACACTCCAGCACGAACAATACATCGGCAATTGGGTGTCAAACTATGGTAAGCCGTGACAGTAATCCCGCAGTATCCGATTCATCAACCGGGTAACCATTATGTATGTTGTATAACTATGTTCTATTATTTATGTTATGCATTCAGCTGATGAGTTGTAAAACTCAAAACAAATAAAGAACTTGAACTTGTAATTATAGTCGATGTCATAAGACTGTCGGGCAACCAGATGTTCAGGGGTTTTTTTAAATTAATTAATTAAAGAACATAATTATAAATAACAAGCAAACAAAGTAGAAATGTTATATGTTCAGTAGCGCACACCACACTACAGGGGGTATGGGGGACGTCCCCCAGAATGACAATAGGTAAGTTTAGGGTTAGGGTTAAGAAAGTTATAGTGTAATGATAAAAGTAATTAATTTTGTTAAAAAGTTAACTTTAAAAAAAAAGGATGACCTAATTATCGTGGTCAATACGACTGTCTGTACTACATCCTTTCAGTAACTTTATTTTCCGTGAACATTAACAGTATCACCCAGTGTTTAAAATCTGGCGTTGATAGCTCGTTATATGTCGACGATTTTCAGATTTGCTACAGGTCGTCCAGTATGAGTATCATTGAACGTCAGTTGCAGCTTTGTTTGAATAAACTTCAACAATGGGCAACTGACAATGGATTTCGATTCTCAAAGACAAAAACCGTCTGTATGCATATCTGTCAGAAAAGAGGTCACCATTTAGATCCTTAGCTGTTTCAGGACAAAACTCCGGTGCCAGTTGTGGAGGAGACCAAATTTCTGGGGGTTATTTTTGACAGGAGGCTATCTTTTGTTCTTCATTTACAGTATGAAAAAGAAGGGCATAAAGGCCCTCAATATCTTTAAAGTTATTGGCAAGAATGAATGGGGAGCAGATCGAAAGGTTATACTCCGACTTTAATATAGATGTTTAGTTCGGTCTAAACTTGATTATAGGTGCATTGTGTATGGGTTAACACGTAAGTCTTACTTGCAAATCCTAGAACCTATACACAACCAGGGACTTGGGCTTTGCCTTGGTGCTTTCAAAACATCTCCTGTGGAGAGCTTGTACGTCGATGCACACGAACCAAGTTTGGGTGGTAGACGTGCAAAGCTTTCTCTGCAGTATGCTACACAGATTAAATCAATGCCAAAACATCCTGCACACAATGCGGTGTTTGATAATAAATATGTGAAGTTATTTGATGCGATTCGAACATTTGGTCTTCGCATTAAGCAGTTTTTATCAGTTTCCAACATTGATTTAACAGACATTTTGGAAACGCCTTCATATTTTATGTTTCCACCTTGGTTATCAAACCACCAAAAATTGTATTCGATCTTGTGCATCTAAAAAGGATCGCACAGATGCAGTTATTTATAAACAGCATTTCATGGAATTCAAGAGAGGTACTGTGATTACATTCCTGTTTACACAGACGGATCACGGGATGGGAATTCTGTGGCTTGTGCTACAGTTTTTCCATCAGACGCAATAATTTGCATGAGATTGCCAGATTCAGCATCAAACTTTACTGCTGAAACCTGGGCAATCATTAAAGCCCTGGAACAGATTAAGGATTCATGTGCATCAAAATATATTATTTTTACAGACTCACTTTCGTGTCTCCAAGCTCCAAAGTACATGAAATTGGAGCACCCGTTAGTTGGAATGGTGATACGAAAGTGTCTTTTTATCAATTGCCAATAAAGATGTTATATTTTGTTGGGTACCCAGCCATGTTGGCATTAAGGGTAACTTGCCCCGTGTCCATGTTGGTGTCCCCTACAGTGATTTTAAATTTCATATTAATCAATATATCTTTTCGACTTTGGACGGTGCGGTTGCGAAAAAACTCCATTGTGTCAAGGCAGTCCTAGGAGAATGGCAGTCATCCTACAGGCGATGCAAGAAGGATGGAGTAGTCTTGTGCCGTGCCCGCATCGGCCACACATATTTGACGCATTCATTTATTTTAAAGAAGGACCCTCCCCCTCAGTGTGAACATTTTCAGTGTACACTGATTGTGCGTCACATTTTGGTGGAGTGTGACCATCTCAAGCCGACGAGAAATGATATATTTGACAACAGAAATGTCTTGGAATCTTTTAAATTCCATCCAGAATTAATTATAACGTTTTTAAAACACTTTGACTTAAATACAAAGTTTTAAAATATACTTACCTTGATTTTATGCATTGTATTATACTTTTCACCCACAGCTCCTTACACTGTGGTTTTACATAAATATATATAAATATTATTTTCATATACAGGTGATGCGCCAGTTCCTGATCACTTCCGGATCACTTCCGGATCACCTGCAGTTACCGATCAGTCTGTCGGTATATTCAATTTTTAGTCATTTCTGTGTACATTTCATTAAACAAATATTCAAACAAACAAATAATACATGTTTCTTGAAATTGTACGTAAAATAACTGTAACAGTATATAGTATTGGTTTATTTTAGACGGCGATACATAACCACTATTAAAACTTTACACGAACAGACGACATGAAAAAAAGAAGACGTTTAAAAAGAGAGATGAAGTTTTTGATGTTTTTCTTTTTATATCCTTTGAAATGTTATAGTACGAGTAGGGGAAACATATATAGATTGTGCATGACTAGTTTTATGGAAAGTGATGCTACAAACGACTTACTGTAACTCCTCAAAGGGGACACACTTGATACGCCAGTTGCGGATCACTCACAAAACGGAAGTATTTACGTTGTAACTGCCGCTAGATGGGGCGATGAACACAGGGTTTATCTCAAGACTCAAAAACGTTGAACACGGTAGAATTATTTTCTCCCACTCTCCCCCCCCCCCCCCTCCCCCCTTCCTTTATAACAATAATAATGATGATAATGATAATAATAATAATAATTATTATTATTATTATTATTATTATTATTATTATCATTATTATTTTCTTCTTAAACCTCTCTTGATTCGTCATTTTAACCACTAGTTCATAATAATTCGACTCTGTATGTCTCGGGGCCCATGACATAGTAGCCCTAGACTGTGATCCCATGGCCAGTCATCCTCTACAAAATATTATTTTAATCGTTGTAGGGTTTTTCTTGTATTATTTTTGTTTTCTACAGGTAATGACAATATGTATATAATGTAAAGACACGTATTTTATAAACTGAAACTACGATTTTAAGTGTTTGTCCACTTGTCTCTCACGTTATATTTGTAAGCCTACATGTAAATAGCCATTCGTACGAATACCAGCCGCAGTCATTCACAAATATGGCTAATATGAATAAAATGTAGTTTTTTAAAATTCCATTTTCGTTTAATTCGGGCAAAAATCAGTCTGCCCTGCCCCCTACAAAAATAAGAGCCCGTATGACCTGTTAGATCGCCAGTCTAGAATCGCTAAAATCAACGAAGTGAAAATCTCTTATTCGGCTTAATTATAATTCGCATTTAAACAGTCTGTACCACTATAGGGTGGATTATTTTTTTCAGTGGAATTTTTGTTTTACACAATCGCATTCTGATGCAGGAGAGTCAGTCGGTCACTGATCTGTGTATTCACACGGTCAATCTGAGCTAGCCCTAGCCTTTAGACCGTCCTTGAAAATAATTCTGTATTCAGGAGTAGATCCAGGAATTATTTTGCGGGGGGTGGGAGACTAACCAGAAAAGGGCAAATGGAACAACACGTCAGAAATAATAATTAATAATCCACTTTTGTGAGTGTTTAGTGTGTGTCACTATATTAATATATATCATTATTAACAAGGGGTCTAACCGTCCTGCTTCAAAATTATTTGCTTAATTTTAATATTTAAACGGGCGGATTATATCCGGCTAAAAAAAAACCCACCCCCACCACGTAGATAACCTGTAAAATTTATAATTTCGGACCCACCCCACCCCCCACCCCACCCCACCTAAAGCATAATCCACCCCTTTATTATGATAAATACTAAACAGTCCCAAAGTTGATATTTTGCTATGTCATTTCTTTCTATTTTCAAGCCTTTGTTCCTTTCACAAAGAAAATGTGACTTTTAAAAGTCATCAATATAATAATAATAATAATAATAATAATTATTATTATTATCATTATTATTATTATTGATATATACGATAATAAATGAAAACAATTATTTATTATTAGTAATAATAATATTAATTATTATTATTATTATATACTAAAATGCTTGTTGAAAGTACACAACGAAAATAAGGATCGCGCACCTTTACTTTTGACACACGCCCCGTGTAGCTGACGTCATGGGACGCCATCGTTGATTTTCAATCGATTTTAGAAATTGCTAATTAGGGGCGTAATCAGGGGGATGGGAACCCTATGGAGTTGCAAATGATCATAAAATATGTCCGGCAGGATCCACGAACGTGCTGAAAGTGCTAACATGTTGGAAATTGTGTTTTTGAAGGCGTAAGCCTCTATTTTTCGAAAGTGATCCGGAACTGGACAAAGTGATCCGCAACTGGCGTAAGTACGCCAGCTCGAACAACACTGTTTTTGGTGCCAAATGTTTACCTAAATTTACATTTTATATCACTGTTTATTTATATGGTTGATTATCTTTATTACCAAGAATTTCTTTTAAAGTCATACGCGCGCATGTTGACAGAATTCACAATTTTGTTTGAAGTGATCCGGAACTGGCGCATCACCTGTACTTTTGTGCTGGGGTGTTGTGACGGAACATGCTCTTAATTTTGTTTTCGCCTGTGGCGATATTAATTGTTTTAGAGGGCCGTGTGCAGTCCAATATGCACTTAAGCCCAGGTGGCCAGTAGTTACGTAATACCTCCGCGAGTGCGGTTTTTACAACCGTGATTTTGGCGACTAGGCATCATTAAGTCTGACCATCTGAGAAAAAAATACCGCTTGGTTACTGTGGAAATATACACATCATAAGATTCGGACCAGTCTGGGTTTTATAATAAATAGCTAGGATTTTAGAGATATCGGGGAGAAACATAAGGAAGGCTCCAGGGGATCGCTGTCCGTCCGGACTGGTAAATAATTTTATTTCTGCTCTGTTGTATAACCTTGATGTGATTGATGTGACTTTAAATATTTTAATACTGTATTATACCAATATTATTTTGACGGTGCTGCCGGTCATCTGACGCAGTATACTGTAGGCTCACCGTTCTGATATATATATATATATATATATATATATATATATATATATATATATATATATATATATATAAAGCTTATCCAGTCATCCTAGAGGACCTAGGTAAACTGTAGGTTATTGTCTTTATTGTGATAGGTACCAGTATTAATTCTGTGTTACAAGGTTACTGAATGGGTAGATAAGGGTTAATTAAAAATTAACCAGTTAGGAATAGAGTTGTAATTCCTTTATTAATTAAGTTCTCCTGGAAGCGTTTCTCAATTATCACACGTGTGGGTGTTGTGTCACGGTGAAGTGATTAGCATATTGTGTAAACTAGACACCTAGAGTGATCAGTTCTGGGTTGTTATTATTTGTTGTTAATTAACTACTGCGGCAGTACATTTGTCAGCGTAGGTTAATACAGATTCCAAAGTGTATTGTGTTTTTGTTGTTTTTTCTAGTGAACTAAACATGCTATAATAATATATACTTTATATAAGATCGTATCTCTGATCATACCTAGACGAGCCACACAGCGGGTATAACTGCCTGTTACAGAGAGATCTAATAGATATACAGTTAGGAGAGATATTTGGACAATCGTGTTTCATTCAGTTACGGGGTATTACAGGATCCCCGTGACAGGTGTCGTTAAACATTCATTCATTCCATTCCATTCCATTCCATTGTCTGTACCTCACACCCTGATTTTATATCACAAGAAGGGCGATATATATCTTAGTCGGTAAAGCGCTCGCCTGAGGTGCTTGCGTCGTACGATCGAATCACACACACACACACACACACACACACACACACACACACACACACACACACACACACACACACACACACACAGACACACACACACACACAGACACACACACACACACACACACACACACACACACACACACACACACACACGCATGCATGCATACATACATATATATATATATATATATATTTATTTATTTCTCATTGAGAAATTATTATGCATTGGTTTAACGTATACTACTACTATTGCACGATTTGACGTCAACAAACCAGTCACCTTGTCGGTACTAAATATGACGTCATCAAGATTTCGCAAAGCACAGCCAATCACTTCACGTAGTTTAAAGGGACATTCCTGAGTTTGCTGCATTGTAAGATTTTTTCTACGATTAAACTTACATATTAAATATATTTTCTTGTTTAGAATATCAGTGTCTGTGTTTAATGTGTTTCTGGTCATCTTAATATTAGTGAGAAGCCCAAACTGGATTTCGTTTTCAAATAATTTTGTACGTACGAAAAAATGTATTTTAGGAAATAAAATCAAATTTAACCCAGTACAAATATTAGAACGATCAGAAACATGTTTAATATACAGCCACTAATATTTTATTCAGAAAGATATATTTGATATTTAATTACAATCGTTAAAAAGTCTCTGTTAGTCGATAACATCGTAAACATTGCAGCAAACTCGGGAATGTCTCTTTAAAGCGTTGCGTTTACGTATTTCTGGTTTCAGTGTTAAAAGTGTAATAAAATGGGTTTTTTTACAGAATATATAGAACTTTGGGTTTTGCAAATTATCTGTGAACCGTGAATAAAAGTTAAAGCAATACCCAGAACAGTACAGTAGTTTACGTTGTTTCTATACACATGGACGTGTAGCCGATGTGGGCTATATCGAAAATAAAGGCTTTTTAAAAAAAAAACCCAAATAGCTGGGGTAATAAAGAGAATAACAAACTCTGTACCAGTTACTTGGAACTGGTGGTAATGGCCTATAGATTGACCGTGACCTTCAAGAATTACATTTATTGTACATCCGGGTCACAGCGGTCCAACTTTTCAGCGGTAAATACAACTAAACTTTGGAAAACTAAAGTTTAAATTGTTATTTTCATAAGAACATGAATGAGATTAGAATTTACTGTATATGTTTATTTAGATAATTTATTGAGATGTTAGTTTACACTAGTGATAGGGAAGTCGGGTGTACTTTTAACGTGACTAGCCCTACCCAGTCAAAAAGGGGGCGGGTCTTAGACGTGAATACCCTTCCAGCATGCTGATTTTAAAAACACGCTGACTTTTCGCTGATTAGCAAAAGTTATAAAAAGGCAGTGTTTAACGCTGGCCGTCAGTCTGGCTTTACCCTTACATTAGGTGGGTTGGGACCCATTTTGTTTATTTTCAAAAATTGTGGGTTTTTAAATAAAGAGTTGGGATTAGATAGCCATTCTCACTAATAAGTAGCATCAATAAACATAATAATTATATTTGGCAATAATAATTAATTCGAAATTTATTATTTAGATACAGGTTAGCCCGCAATCTTGGACATAAGTGATATTATTCTGAGATAGGAATATGTACTCTATTGAGTTAGAAATACTGAAATAGAAGTTCAAGTGTAGTTTAATATTGCTGAAGTAGTAAAAAGTGAGATAGTTTACTCGGTGTATAAGAGAAGATAGTGTAGAAGTAGTGAAGAGTGAGAAGTATTGAAATAGAAGTTTAAGTGTAGTTTAATATATTGCTGAAGTAGTGAAAAGTGAGATAGTTCACTCGGTGTATAAGAGAAGATAGTGTAGAAGTAGTGAAGAGTGAGAAGTATTGAAATAGAAATTTAAGTGTAGTTTAATATATTGCTGAAGTAGTGAAAAATGAGATAGTTCACACTGTGTATAAGAGAAGATAGTGTAGAAGTAGTGAAGAGTGAGAAGTATTGAAATAGAAGTTTCTGTAGTTTAATATATTGCTGAAGTAGTGAAAAGTGAGGTAGTTCACACTGTGTATAAGAGAAGATAGTGTAGAAGTAGTGAAGAGTGAGAAGTAAAATATAGTTGAAGTAGATGTGGGTGATGTAGTGCCACCCTACTGAGTTTATAGCGTTTAAGTGGTAGTTGAGGGTGATGTAGTGCCACCCTACTGAGTTTATGGCGTTTAAGTGGTAGCTGAGGGTGATGTAGTGCCACCCTACTGAGTTTATAGCGTTTAAGTGGTAGTTGAGGGTGATTATAGCGTTTAAGTAGTAGTTGAGGGTGATTATAGCGTTTAAGTAGTAGCTGAGGGTGATGTAGTGCCACTCTACTGAGTTTATGGTGTTTAAGTGGTAGTTGAGGGTGATGTAGTGCCACTCTACTGAGTTTATGGTGTTTAAGTAGTAGTTGAGGGTGATGTAGTGCCACCCTGTGTAGTTATTAGAGTATTGAAGTGGCATAGTGATGTAGTGTCACTCTGAGAAAACAAATATAGTACTCAAATAGTAGTGAGAGATAGTGTAGTGAACTGTAGTATTAAAGATCAAGCAATATATTAACTAGCACATCTGAAGTTAGAGTATAAGTAAGTAGAAATTTAGTTATAATGGAAATAGTTGTGTAGTTGCATAATGTAGTTTAATGATAAAATAGGTAACCTAAATACTACTTACCTTAATGAATACATATAGCTGAGACAATATTAGTTTTTAGTAACATTTTGGTCAATGTGTATTACCTGAAAGTGCTTGTTGATAGCAAATACTGATTGATATACAAATAATATATAGTGCAGCGCAAGAAGCATTTTATTGAGACTGTTGGAACACTATTTACCCTTGTTGTTACATAATAAATGATTGAACTTTACAATTTTGTTGTGTCATCTTTGCCTTTTATAGTTATTTGGGAGTTTATTACCAGCCATTCACAAAACATTCAGAAGCCCGGTCGTCACGATAATATATATATATATATATATATATATATATATATATATATATATATATATATATATATATATATATATATATATATATATATATATGTATGTATGTATGTTATTAAAAAAGAAACTGTATTTAATGTTATTTGTATTTAACACCCCTGTGTGTACTGTAACCTCACCGTGGTGCAGGGGTGAAAAATTCTCGTTGAGAATGGCTAATACAGTACAACTCCCCTTTTGGGACACCTTGTTTGCCGTGAGGTGCAACCCGTGAAGATGGATGATGGGATCCTGGTGATTGAGTTGGGGCATACCTGCGGGTATGAGTTCTGACAATACATCACTTTGGCCCGGAGTTCATATAGACGGGTGGTCAGGAAGGCCCGACCTGATCAATCGGCTGGTGACGTCATGCTCGACAGCATACAACCATTTGCTTTGTTACATTTGCCACGAACAAACATTGTTTGAATGATCATTTGTATTTGGTGCTCTTGGGGAAGTGGCTAGGGTCAATGAGGTGATTTATCCTTTTTGATTGCCTGAGTATATCAACCATGTATCCCTGGCATGATTTCTTTGGTGGTTATCCGCAGCTTCATGTCCCCTTGTTGGACTCGGTGGTGGGTGGAGGCATGGTTGATGAATTATATGAATTATATCATGGCTCAAACCACAACACTAACTTTTGATGGAACCCTGAAAAGGGTCCACGCCGAAGTTGCGGACTCTTCGTCGTCAGATGAAGAGTCAACGACATTGCATGTCAAGAAATCGAAGGTTATTTCTTTGATATCCTGTCCAAGGTTTCTTGTCATCGGTTCTTCCGATGATAGGGTCTTGATGAAACTGTCGCCTTTTGCGATACAAAAAGGGCTTGAAGGCTTCGCTGGAGAGCCCAAAAGTGTTAAGAAATTGAGGAATGGCTCATTGTTGATTGAATGTTCAACAGAGAGTCATTCCAGAAATCTTCTTAAATCAAAAATGTTTTGTAACATTTCCATTAATGTTGGTCCTCATGGTACTCTTAATTCATCTAAAGGAGTAGTTCGATCTAGAGACTTGGAAGGAGTTAGTGAGGATGAGATTTGCGAAAATCTCTCATTGCAAGGTGTATTGTCAGTCAAGCAGATAAATGTTCGCCGGAATAACGCACTTGTTCCGACAAATACTTTGATCCTAGTTTTAAATGTCAAAAGTTTGGACACGGACATAATACATGTCGCAACACATTGATATGTGCTCGTTGTGGTCAGTTTGACCATGACAGCAAGGAGTGTCAAAATTATGTGATATGTACTAATTGTAAGGGGAAACACTTTGCGTACTCGCGAGAGTGCCCAAAGTGGAAAGTGGAAAAACAGGTACAACAGGTCAAAGTAGAAAAACACCTGTCCTTTACTGATGCTAGAATATTTGTAGATGCTTCCACACACGTGGCACCAGTGTAGCTATTCAAACTGACTTGACTTGGCCAAACAGTGAGGATAAATTTAAGAAGATTTCTGATCTTGAAAAGGTGCAAAAGCTGCTACTAACAAAGTTTCAAAATCTGCCCAGGTGTCTTTGGATTCTGAAAATCCACCAAGAGGCTTATCTTCTGGGGAGCCAGATCCCAGTAAGCCTCCGCCACGAAAAGACACTAAAAAACACAATAAGGATTCTTCTTCAGGACGACTTTTGGTCTTCGTATTCATCGGTTTTTGTTGCTTTCCAACATTGATTTAACCGACACTTTGGAAACTCCTTCATATTTTGTTTTACCACCTTGGTGCATTACAACACCTAAAATTGTGTTTGATCTTGCGCATCTGGAGAAAGACAGGTACCATGATTACATTCCTGTTTATACAGACGGATCACGGGATGGGAATTCTGTGGCTTGTGCTACAGTTTGGCCATCAGATACTATCATTTCCATGAGACTGCCTGACTCGGCTTCAATCTTTAGTGCTGAAGTTTGGGCAGTCATTAAAGCCTTAGAAGAAATCAAAGATTCAATTGTATCCAAATTTATTATTTTCACAGATTCACTTTCGTGTCTACACGTTTTACGCAATATGAAGCTGGACCATCCCTTAATTGGGATGGTGATACGAAAGTGTGTCTTTTTGTCCATTGCCAATAAAACACTGTATTTTGTTGAGTGCCCAGCCATGTTGGCATCAGGGGTAATGAAAAGGCAGATTCAGCTTCCAAGTCTGCTTTGGATTTGCCTTATGCTAGGGTTGGTGTACCGTATACTGATTTTAAATATAGTATTAACCAATTTATCTTTTTGACGTGGCAACATGACTGGGTCGGTGCAGTTGCGAACAAGCTTCATGCTATCAAGCCAGTCTTGGGAGAGTGGCAGTCCTATAGACAGTGTAGGAAGGATGGAATAGTCTTGTGTCGTGCTCGCATCGGTCATACATATTTGACCCATTCATTTATCTTAAAGAAAGATCCTCCACCTCAATGTGAGCACTGTCAATGTACTCTGACCGTGCGCCACATTTTGGTGGAGTGTAAGCATCTTAAAGAAACTCGAAAAGTTATATTTGGTGAATGTAATGTGATGGAATCATTTCGATTCCATCCAGAATTTGTTTTACAATTTTTACGTGATACTGACTTTTACTCTAAATTTTAATCTTATATATCTGTGATATTTGTATTTTTACACAGTTCTTTGCACTGTGTTTTTATTGACTCATGATTTTTTTATATTGATGTTGATCATCACTTCATGTTTTGACTTACCATATTTTGACACCCAATAGCCGATGTATTTTTCGTGCTGCGATGTCTTTTAACATTCATTCATTCATTCATTCATTCATTCATTTGTATTTAACATTAACAACGCATAATAAGAGTATGCAACTTAAATCCTGAATGTTGATATGATACATACCTCAACAAAATAGCCATTAATTTTGCAAACGACCTGGATTCTGCGCGCTTTAATCTCATTAAGTACCACAGTGGTGTCCCTTCTTCTATTGCTGACTTGTTTGTGTTATTTTCCTCCCTTGTTACCTGAGCTCCAACCCAACAAAACAGCGCCCATGCTTTCATGGCTTCCCGTCTAAGATGACCAGTCAAACGTTTTATCAACAAGATGAAGGTCGTATGGCTGTCGGCCAACACCTGCAATAGTATTCGTGATTACATATGTAATTGAGTTGCGAACCTGTAGGAACGGGGATATGTCTCTCCCCCCCCTCCCCCCCCCCCCCCCCCCCCCCCCCCCCCCCACACACACACACTTGAAACCATAAGACATTGCTGCAATAGAAATAATTTGTTCATCTCCCTTCAAACATATTTTCTAATAGCTGGATTTGAATTAGTATTTGTTTGATTTATACTGCCTGTTATCAGTCACAATAAAAAATAATACGATGATATTATGATCTCAGCTGTATATATTTCATTGGGCTCTTATCTTGTGCAAGTTTGTTTTCTAAGCTAGTCCTGAGAGTGGCTGTCCTACAGGCGGTACAGGAGGGCCAAGACCACCCTGTTACGGATCTCCTAGGTTACTGACGGTCCTCCTAAGGACGAGCGTCTGGTAGTGGATCATGGAAGCAATCACGACTTTGCCTAACATCCTTTCGACTCTGCCTTGTGACGTAGAGATACGATTTTAAACAAGGAATACAGTTTTGTGGTTGCGATTCACAATATATCTCAATAATAATATGGTATTGATATGATAATAATATGGTATTTTATAATAGATCACAATAATAACATGGTGTTGTTATCGTAACAGAATCCACAATAATAATATGTTATTGTTATTTTCACAACAATAATATGGTATTGTTGTCACAATAAATAAATAATAATTATGGTATTGTTTTCAAAATACATAATAATAAGAAGAATATGACATTTGTTGACGCGCGACTGATTTAGCTACCTCTATACTTGTAAATAACAATCTGTAATGTAATAACTGAAAGTGAATAATAGTTCACCTTTAACTAAATTTGTAATTATTTTACTGACAAATTTGCGTACTTTCATGGCATCATATGCGACCGCTTGTGTGTCATTATCTTCTCTGAAGATTTCTTTTCTTTTTGTGTTTGGCGGCTCGGGTTTCGGGTAGCTGGGTAGAAATTGTTTCACATCAACATATTTCTGAAATTGAAAACAAGATAGCATTACTTATTGAATTTGTTAACACCAGCAAAACGAGGGCGTGTATGTAGAAATACATCGATTCGCAAGAATTTCAAATAGTGATTCTTTGTGTAATTACAAAAAAAGAAGAACTCTATTAATGCTAATTGCATAATTTGTGTACATGTAACAACTGTTAACTGTTGATGTAATTATTAAAGTAGTGTGGACTCTTATGTAATTATTACTGTACGCCTAGTTCTTGACTGGTGACCATAATTTATTAAACTTGCTGTTGACTGTTTATGTAATTATTAAAGTAGCTATTGACTGTTAATACATTTTATTAAAGTAGATGTTGAATGTTTATATACTTATTAAAATTGTTGTTGACTGTTTATTTTATTATTTAAGTGGTATAAAACTGTTGATACAAATTATTAAAGTAGATTATTTATGTTATTAAAATATACTTACCTTGATTTTATGTATTGTATTATACTTTTCACCCACAGCTCCTTGCACTGTGGTTTTACATAAATATATAAAAATAATATTTGAATATAGTGTGTTTTAGTGCTGGGGTGTCGTTAAACATTCATTAGTTCATTCATTATTAAAGTTGTTGACTCTTCGTGTAATTATTAAAGTTGTTGTTGACTCTTCGTGTAATTATTAAAGTTGTAATTACAACCGTTAAAAAGTCTCTCTTAGTCGATAACATCTTAAACATTGCAGCAAAATTAGGAATGTCCCTTTAAAGTAGATGTTGATTATTTATGTAATTATTGAAGTTGTTGTTGACTCTTCTTGTAATTATTAAAGTAGATGTTGATTATTTATGTAATTATTGAAGATGTTGTTGACTCTTCGTGTAATTATTAAATTAGATGTTGACTTTTCGTGTAATTATTAAAGTAGATGTTGATTATTTATGTTATTATTGAAGTTGTTGTTGACTCTTCGTGTAATTATTAAAGTAGATGTTGACTCTTCTTGTAATTATTAAAGTAGATGTTGACTCTTCGTGTAATTATTAAAGTAGATGTTGATTATTTATGTTATTATTGAAGTTGTTGTTGACTCTTCGTGTAATTATTAAAGTAAATGTTGACTCTTCGTGTAATTATTAAAGTAGATGTTGACTCTTCGTGTAATTATTAAAGTAGATGTCGATTATTTATGTAATTATTGAAGTTGTTGACTCTTCTTGTAATTATTAAAGTAGATGTTGATTATTTATGTTATTATTGAAGTTGTTGACTCTTTGTGTAATTATTAAAGTAGATGTTGACTCTTCGTGTAGTTATTAAAGTAGATGTTGATTATTTATGTTAGTATTGAAGTTGTTGTTGATTCTTCGTGTAATTATTAAAGTAGATGTTGACTCTTCGTGTAATTATTAAAGTAGATGTTGACTCTTCGTGTAGTTATTAAAGTAGATGTTGATTATTTATGTTATTATTGAAATTGTTGACTCTTCGTGTAATTATTAAAGTAGATGTTGATTATTTATGTTATTTTTGAAGTTGTTGAATGTTGACACAATTTATTAAAGTTTATTTTGACTGTTTGTGTAATTATTAAAATAGGTCTTGACTCTTCGTGTAATTATTAAAGTAGATGTTGACTTTTCGTGTAATTATTAAAGTAGATGTTGATTATTTATGTTATTATTGAAGTTGTTGTTGACTCTTCGTGTAATTATTAAAGTAGATGTTGACTCTTCGTGTAATTATTAAAGTAGATGTTGACTCTTCGTGTAATTATTAAAGTAGATGTTGACTTTTCGTGTAATTATTAAAGTAGATGTTGACTCTTCGTGTAATTATTAAAGTAGATGTTGATTATTTATGTTAGTATTGAAGTTGTTGTTAACTCTTCGTGTAATTATTAAAGTAGATGTTGACCTTTCATGTAATTATTAAAGTAGATTTTGATTATTTATGTTATTATTGAAGTTGTTGTTGACTCATTGTGTAATTATTAAAGTAGATGTTGATTATTTATGTTATTATTGAAGTTGTTGTTGAATGTTGACACAATTTATTAAAGTTTATTTTGACTGTTTGTGTAATTATTAAAATAGGTACTGACTGTTTGTGTAATTATTAAAATAGGTCTTGACTGTTCATGTAATCATTAAAATAGGTCTTGACTGTTCGTGTAATCATTAAAATAGGTCTTGACTGTTTGTGTAATCATTAAAATAGGTCTTGACTGTTTGTGTAATCATTAAAATAGGTCTTGACTGTTTGTGTAATTATTAAAGTACTTGTTGACTGTTTATGTAATTATAAAAGTACTTATTGATTGTTGGTGTAAATATTAAAGTAGTTGTTGAGTGTGTAATTACTGAAGTAGTTAGTGATTGTTGATATAAATATTGCAGTAGTTGTTCACTTGATTAATTGCTAATATACTTGTCGATTCGCATGCTCCAGCTGTCGTACCTCTCTGTTAGATGACATTTTAAAATTTTCGTTTACACTTTCTCAGCATCAAGTTGACATGAAGCCCTGAAGGAGAAAAAACAAGCAATATTTTAATAAAATTCGTTGACTGTACCACACTAACGCATTGAAGCTAATATAATGAACATATAATGTTCATGTAGCTCTTGATATACATCAAAACGAAGAGACCTGGGTAGAGTGAAATGTGGATGTATGCAAATGATATGTGTGTATATTCCGGGATATATGTGTTTTATACTACGCCGGCGCTGAGCTACACACAATCGTGACATGTTTCCCTTTAAACGTCTGTATTTGAAAGATAACGAAATCGAGACAGGATAAATCACGACTGACAGATCTTCCATGGCCTGCTGTGTCAGATAAAGTTAAACGTTTGTTTAACAACAACACTTGAGCATCGGCTATTGGGTGTCAGACTTTTGGTAATTCATAGTCGCTACATTTTCCCCATTTGTGAAAAGGGATCGTTTTCATATGCGCCATCCCATAGACAGTACCTTTGGTATACCAGTCGTGTTGCACTGGCTGGAACGAGAAATAGCCCAGTTAGCTCACCGACGTGGAGCGATCTCAAACAGACAGGGCATAAGGTGAGCACTTTACCACTGGGCTACGTCCCGCCCCTAGTCTACTGTGTAAGATATGTTTGTCTTATTGTCGTTTACTGTTCAATGAATGAATGAATAAATGAATGAATGTTTCACGACACCCCAGCACGAAACATACATCGGCTATTGGGTGTCAAACTATGGTAATGCAAACAAATAAGGTGATGATCAACATCAATACAAAAATTCAAGATTTAAATAAAAACAGTGTAAAGAACTGTGCAAAAATACAAATACCACAAATAGATACTGACTTTTATTCAAAATTTCAATTTGTGCTGTATTGGCCATTCTCACGGTGAGGTTACAGCACGCGCAGGGGTTTACTGTTCATGTCTGACAACAAATCTCACCACTACTGTTTTTACACAGACCAGCATTCAAACATTAGTCTGCATAGCAGTTAAACCGGAATTCAAATATATTCGCATAATTTTAGAGTTAATAAAAACCGTGATTATTCCTGCTAACTGGGGACAGCCATATTATTTTGTTTTCGGTGCGTCCGGAATTCTAGCTTGGGGTTAAGTGACGTCAGCTCCTGTATGCACAGTGTAAACAAACGCAGACATTTACGACAAGGCGCTTCGCTTTTATCAACTTGTAAAACAACATAAATGACTTGATAATATAATAAAATAGTTAACTAAATATATTTCGATTTACACCAATAGAACGAAATAGAGTTATAGTATTTTTCTCTCGTAAAAAAATCAGAAGAAAAAATGCATATTATCAGGCCTATTAGTAGGGTACGTTGGAACAAAAACGACCACTCACGATGCCCAAGTTTCATTTCTTTGGGACTACGTAATTGGTCAGTTTTGTAATTTTAGATGGGAAAGTCTACTTAATAAACGGTTTTACAGAATTACTTAGTGTAATAAAGCAGGACGACCGATAATGTCCGTTACCATATTAGGGGTGGTCGGTTATCCCACGATACCCTGTGATCTTAATAAAACACACCTATATGTTTTGTTGTCTAAACACCTTGACTAGTGACCGTCCAAATATATACTAAAAATAGACCAATTAACTAACAAAACACTCCGATTATCATTTAAGTACGTGGGTTAATGTATGGATAAAACACAATACAGTTATTTCGATACTTGACAATGGTGGTTTATTTTGTATTGAAAAAATAATATATACTTATTGCTGGCTTACTGGGATGGATATTATTACAGAACATTGCGATGCATCCGCAAACATCAGATATGTTTTGTTTCTTCAGTTCTCAGACTAATTCCTGACGTGACACGTTAAGTATTACGTAAACACCGGCTCGCCAAAGGGCGTATTCACTGGGATGGTACAAAATGGCTGCGCCCGTTATATATAATAGCCGTCACACTTAACCGTTTTAATAATTAACTATAATATTATACTTGTGCATTAATGTGAATTATATATTGTTGAATATGCATACCAGTCCAAACGCCTTGCCCGAGCATTCTTTTAACAATATCAGGATTTGTGGTGACTTTCCTTCTGATTGGAGAAAAGCCATTGTGATTCCTATTCCTAAGCCTGGTAAGGATCCACCAAATCCTACCAGTTATCGCCCTATTGCTTTGACAAGTTGCATTTGTAAAACCATGGAAAGAATGATCAACCGTAGACTTGTCTGGTATACTGAGTCCCACAAATTGCTTACTAACGTGCATTGTGGGTTCAGGTCTAGACGTATTGCATTGCACTTTTCCCCACAGCTCCTTACACTGTTGGTTTACATAATTATATAAATAATAGTTTCATTTACTTACCATTTGTGACACCCAATAGCCGATGTGTATTTTTGTGCTCAGTTGTTGTTACAAATTCATTCATTCATTCATTCTCCATTAGAAGTCAAGATATAGCCTGTTCAAATCGTTAGTAGTTTACACGATAGTTACTAGCTTTGTGAACATTTGTCACTGTAAAATAATTATGAAAAACAATGTAGAACTAGTGTATGGACGAGTGTACGTATATGTGAGTGTTTTTGCGAGCACGTGCGTTTATGCATACAGTGTGTAGTATGTCATTCTAAATTAAATTCTTTACAAGACTAAAGTTACAATATACTTACCAACTGTTGATATTAAACGTGGTACGTGTTAGTTTGGTTAATATCTTATTCCCAAGAGGTGTGTATGGGTGGTGGTAGTGGAGGTGAGTAGGTTACTTCCTTCTTTTAAGTCGTGTAAACATACTGACAGATATCCCCGTGTTACGTGTCAATCGATTTTATAAATGACGTACGTACCTGACCTGTACTTACAACAGATCAACCTAGATACACATTAGAGATACCGACCTTCTGCAGAATGTCTCCAGTAGACTAACACACTTTGGAAAGGGGTAGGATGACATATCGTATTATAGTACCTGCACAAACAGTTGAGACTGTCACAAGGTACTGACCGTAAGGTTGGGGGTTGTTTGTTAGAGGGTTTTGTTTTGTTGGTGTTTTATGGTTTGTTTTTATTGTTTTGTTCGGGTGGGGGTGGGCGAAGGGGTTGATAACACATATTGTTAAAACACATATGTGTGATAAAAGTTTAAACACATGCGACTGAAAGCGTATCCAACTCGTCGTAAGATATATGGTATCTAACGGCCACCCACGTAGTATTCTCTATAATATTATATTCTCTGCTTCTGGTTTTAACAAACATCATTGCAAGCCGTCTCAAAAGCAGTTCAAGAAAAAAGCCCGTAATTTTATCCTCTAACTCGAAACAGCTAGGCGTGTGGTTTTGGTGGAGGAATGATTTGACCTTGAGACATTTGCAGAACTGCTGTATAAGATGAAAAGAAGAAAATCAGCTGACCTGAATGTGTAAAATGGTTCAAGTTGGTATGATAGTTTTAATACTTCAGATACAGATCGGTGGCTTTGGAAGTCTCGCAAAATGGCGAGGTCTTCATATATTGTTCTAATCCTTTATAGCCCAGGGCGTCGTTTTACAAAGCGACCCTCGCGCTGAGATCACCGTAAATGCATAAGGTAGCTGTGCTCCTAAAGGGACAGTCTTGAGTTTGCAGTCATTGTAAGATGTTTGCGATAACAGAGCCTTGTTGGTGACTACTATTTTATACTTCCTGTGTATGCTATGTGTTTATGTTAATAATATTAAAAGTCCCCTTACTTTCTGTGTATGCCATGTGTTTATGTCAATAATATTAAGTCCCCTTACTTTCTGTGTATGCCATGTGTTTATGTCAATAATATTAAGTCCCCTTACTTCCTGTGTATGCTATGTGTTTATGTCAATAATATTAAGTCCCCTTACTTCCTGTGTATGCCATGTGTTTATGTCAATAATATTAAAAGTCCCCTTACTTCCTGTGTATGCCATGTGTTTATGTCAATAATATTAAGTCCCCTTACTTTCTGTGTATGCCATGTGTTTATGTCAATAATATTAAGTCCCCTTACTTTCTGCGTATGCTATGTGTTTATGTCAGTAATATTAAAAGTCCCCTTACTTCCTGTGTATGCTATGTGTTTATGTCAGTAATATTAAAAGTCCCCTTACTTCCTGTGTATGCTATGTGTTTATGTCAGTAATATTAAAAGTCCCCTTACTTCCTGTGTATGCTATGTGTTTATGTCAAAGATATTAAAAACGATCGCCATTTTGGCCCAAAATATAGGATTTATCTGGCTTAGAATGTAGTTACATAACATATTTCAATTCATTCATGATTATTTTTCATAAAATATAACAAATTAATGTATACAATACAACTACCAGGGAGCGGGACGTAACGCAGTGGTAAATCACTCGCTTGGGCGCGGTCGGTCTAGAATCGATACCCATCGGTGTGCTCATTTGGCCATTTCTCGTTCTAGACAGTGCAACACCACTGGTATATCAAAGGCTGTAGTATGTGCTATCATGTCTGTCACAGTGCATATAAAAAAATCCCTTGTTACCAATGGAATAATGTCTCGGGTTTCCTGTTTGAGTCTATATGTCAGAAAGAAAAAAAGGAGGACCCCCCCCCCCCCCCCGATAATATAATCGCGGCCGACCTCATCTAATTGCGGCTGACCTGGTCTCGTAGGTAGATCTGATACAATAGACCTGGTCTCGTAGGTAGATCTGATACAATAGCCCTGGTCTCCTGCTGACAGCAGGTTTCAGTCGAGCCGGCGACGCGATCCAAGACGCTTTTCAGGTGTTCATATATCTTTTTTAAATCAAATCATATCGCTAGAGTGGTTTTGAATGAATGAATGTTAACAACACTCCAGCACAAAATAGGGATCGGTTATTGGGTGTCAGACAACGAGTTGTTTTATTCAGATATCAAATTTCACAGTTCTATATAGATGTAGGGCAGTGTGTGTGTGTGTGTGTGTGTGTGTGTGTGTGCGTGTGTGTGCGTGCGTGTATGTCGAATGTTGCATTTCTTCATGAAAGCGTACCCACTTATATCAGCACAACCAGTATCTCACAAACATGTAGCGAAAAGACCAGTCACAAGACGTTGTGAAAAGACCAGTCACAAGACGTAGTCACAAGACGTAGTCACAAGACGTAGTCACAAGACCAGTCGCAAGACTTTGTGAAAAGACCAGTCACAAGACGTAGCGAAAAAACAGTCAAAAGACGTAGTGACAAGACCAGTCACAAGACGTAGTGGCAAGACCAGTCACAAGACGTAGTCACAAGACCAGTCACAAGACGTAGTCACAAGACGTAGTCACAAGACCAGTCACAAGATGTAGTCACAAGACGTAGTGGAACACGAAACTGTTTTTAATATGAATCATTTTTATACGCCCGTCTATAATGGGTCGTATTATGGTATGGCGTTGTCCGTCCTTCTGTCCGTCCGTAGGGAAGGTCCGTCCGCTTGTTAACTTTTTCTTGTCCGGACTCATATCTTGCATACAGGACCATCAAACCTGACATGTAGGAAGAACTTGGGATGGCGGTGTGTCGCGTACTATTTCTAGGTCACTATTACAAATCGCATACAAATACTAGGTCACTGTGATACAAATAAATCATATAATTTTTCTATATTCTGAACATCATAGAAAAATCTTCCTCAGCATTTGAAGAAAATGCTAAAAAAAATTTCCCTTTCTAACAAAGAACAATAACTTCATTATTCAGACAGAATCTTCTCCAATGGATACAGTATCATCAGTAGTTGGTCCAAAACAAACTGTTCAACCATCCCATTGCAAACATTTTATATAATTAGAATTTAATCATACCCGTAACATATTTATTAATATCTATGATCTTCATTCCAACTCCTGACGGGCGTATCAGGTAGTCTTTGTTATAATTACCATAGTTTGACACCCAACATACGATGTATTTTTCGTTAAACATTCATTCATTCATCCATTCATTTTTATAAATACACAACCACCGTATACTGCAGGCAAAAAGATATTACTAATAATTATGTTGTCAATTGTTTGTGGTGAAGTATATATCTGTTTGTACTCACCAGCGAGTGATCCGTATAGGTACGAATGTACGTGTTCAGCCACTAAACCAATGACGATACATCTGCCACATGGTGAATTACCTGCAAGCACAGCATTCTTTTGTTCTTTTACCGGGACCCTGGAAAGAACTTCCCTGTTCTAATGTTGCACGGAGGAATCAGTCACGTGCGTTCTGGTCAGATAAAGACACGAGTTAATTGAAATGCGTAATCACGTTTCTAAGATATGTTTCAATGAAAGGAGATTAACGTTCGTGAATCTCGCTGCTGCCACATATGCTACTCCTATTGAGAAAGCAGCAAGACATGTTTTATATGCATTTTTCATAGACATACCTCGGCATTTGATATACCAGTCGTCAGCATTTGTTGAGACGCATACAAACCAGAAACTTCAAATATAATTCATCATCAAACAGCCACGAACTTTAATTATTTAAAATTTAAAATAATGTTGAGTAATATACGAACACAACAGAGATATAGAGTAAAGTTTGTTTTGTTTACCAACACAACTAGGGCACATTAATTAATTAATAATCGACTTTTGCAAGTCAGACATTTGGTAATTCTAGCAGGTAGTCTACAGAGAATACTCACTTCATTTATCCATTGGCATCAGTTCGTGGGGAAGATAAGTGAAAACAAATCGTTCATTTGGCATGAGTAACCGTTTTGGACCACATATTAACGAAACCCCGTTGGCCACTCAAAACTTCAAAATGGCCGCCATGTTTCAATATAGCGTCCATTCCCAACAGAGAAATCCCATAACCAGCATAAAAGTTGATCCTATAGACCGATTTTGATGATCTTTGCATCAAACCAAACCATATTTATTTAACATGCTGAAATCAAATGTGTAACTTTAAACTATCTCAGAAGCTTTTTTGCTTGTTTCTTGTGGATTATAAGAAAAAGTTTAAAAAGAAAAGAAAAACGAGATCGCCTCTTTTCAACAAAATTGTTTTAACCACAGATTAACTTACAGTTGGATAACACCGTGAACTGTAATAAAACTCAGGGCATCATAATCGTCCTGTCTATAAATATAGTATAGGCATCATTTTCCTGCAAGCCTAGAGTCTGAGATAATTACACATGTCCACGTATCGTCACATCGGCACTTATAGAGCGCTGTGCATTGCAGGCCACAACATTAGCACTTGTACCTGCCACAAAATTGTGTCTTCCAAGCACACTTTGTGAGATCTTGGTAGCTCTGGACAATGGGTGGGAGCATTGTCCAGAAGATCTGCCACAGGTCACCATGCTTTGTCCATCCCCAGTCTGCCGGAATGTGGGCTTCTGACTGACTCACTGTCGACTCCAGATGCAACAAGCCTGATAGGTTGCGCGCTTGGCATATAGGAGAGTAGCTTGAGTTGGCAGAATGTTTTCGAGCAAACATTCATAGTGTAGGACTTGTGATACATAGTTAACACGAATGTCTCGATGATCTTTAGGTCACAGTCCTCCTCTGTCGGATGGGTACTTCTCATTCCTACAAAAGAAAGACAGAGACGACGTCACAACCAGTGATGGCATGGAAGAAACGACTTCTTGTTTTTTCTAGACCTACCGAGGATAATTAAAGGCATGCACATAAATCAACCTCAAGATGCCCCCGTGGCCAAATAATGTTCACAGCTACCGCAGGCCAATCTCCTGTAGCGATGGCAGACCACTGGCTGCTATATCTGTCTCCTGTAGCGATGGCAGACCACTGGCTGCTATATCTGTCTCCTGTAGCGATGGCAGACCACTGGCTGCTATATCTATATCCTGTAGGGATGGCAGACCACTGGCTGCTATATCTGTCTCCTGTAGGGATGGCAGACCACTGGCTGCTATATCTATCTCCTGTGGGGATGGCAGACCACTGGCTGCTATATCTGTCTCCTGTAGGGATGGCAGACCACTGGCTGCTATATCTGTCTCCTGTAGGGGGATGGCAGACCACTGGCTGCTATATCTGTCTCCTGTGGGGATGGCAGACCACTGGCTGCTATATCTGTCTCCTGTAGGGATGGCAGACCACTGGCTGCTATATCTGTCTCCTGTAGGGATGGCAGACCACTGGCTGCTATATCTGTCTCCTGTAGGGATGGCAGACCACTGGCTGCTATATCTGTCTCCTGTAGGGATGGCAGACCACTGGCTGCTATATCTGTCTCCTGTAGGGATGGCAGACCACTGGCTGCTATATCTGTCTCCTGTAGGGATGGCAGACCACTGGCTGCTATATCTGTCTCCTGTAGGGATGGCAGACCACTGGCTGCTATATCTATATCCTGTAGGGATGGCAGACCACTGGCTGCTATATCTGTCTCCTGTAGGGATGGCAGACCACTGGCTGCTATATCTGTCTCCTGTAGGGATGGCAGACCACTGGCTGCTATATCTGTCTCCTGTAGGGATGGCAGACCACTGGCTGCTATATCTGTCTCCTGTAGGGATGGCAGACCACTGGCTGCTATATCTGTCTCCTGTAGGGATGGCAGACCACTGGCTGCTATATCTGTCTCCTGTAGGGATGGCAGACCACTGGCTGCTATATCTGTCTCCTGTAGGGATGGCAGACCACTGGCTGCTATATCTGTCTCCTGTAGGGATGGCAGACCACTGGCTGCTATATCTGTCTCCTGTAGGGATGGCAGACCACTGGCTGCTATATCTGTCTCCTGTAGGGATGGCAGACCACTGGCTGCTATATCTGTCTCCTGTAGCGATGGCAGACCACTGGCTGCTATATCTGTCTCCTGTAGGGATGGCAGACCACTGGCTGCTATATCTGTCTCCTGTAGGGATGGCAGACCACTGGCTGCTATATCTGTCTCCTGTAGGGATGGCAGACCACTGGCTGCTATATCTGTCTCCTGTAGGGATGGCAGACCACTGGCTGCTATATCTGTCTCCTGTAGGGATGGCAGACCACTGGCTGCTATATCTGTCTCCTGTAGGGATGGCAGACCACTGGCTGCTATATCTGTCTCCTGTAGGGATGGCAGACCACTGGCTGCTATATCTGTCTCCTGTAGGGATGGCAGACCACTGGCTGCTATATCTGTCTCCTGTAGGGATGGCAGACCACTGGCTGCTATATCTGTCTCCTGTAGGGATGGCAGACCACTGGCTGCTATATCTGTCTCCTGTAGGGATGGCAGACCACTGGCTGCTATATCTGTCTCCTGTAGGGATGGCAGACCACTGGCTGCTATATCTGTCTCCTGTAGGGATGGCAGACCACTGGCTGCTATATCTGTCTCCTGTAGGGATGGCAGACCACTGGCTGCTATATCTGTCTCCTGTAGGGATGGCAGACCACTGGCTGCTATATCTGTCTCCTGTAGGGATGGCAGACCACTGGCTGTGCTATATCTGTCTCCTGTAGGGATGGCAGACCACTGGCTGCTATATCTGTCTCCTGTAGGGATGGCAGACCACTGGCTGCTATATCTGTCTCCTGTAGGGATGGCAGACCACTGGCTGCTATATCTGTCTCCTGTAGGGATGGCAGACCACTGGCTGCTATATCTGTCTCCTGTAGGGATGGCAGACCACTGGCTGCTATATCTGTCTCCTGTAGGGATGGCAGACCACTGGCTGCTATATCTGTCTCCTGTAGGGATGGCAGACCACTGGCTGCTATATCTGTCTCCTGTAGGGATGGCAGACCACTGGCTGCTATATCTGTCTCCTGTAGGGATGGCAGACCACTGGCTGCTATATCTGTCTCCTGTAGGGATGGCAGACCACTGGCTGCTATATCTGTCTCCTGTAGGGATGGCAGACCACTGGCTGCTATATCTGTCTCCTGTAGGGATGGCAGACCACTGGCTGCTATATCTGTCTCCTGTAGGGATGGCAGACCACTGGCTGCTATATCTGTCTCCTGTAGGGATGGCAGACCACTGGCTGCTATATCTGTCTCCTGTAGGGATGGCAGACCACTGGCTGCTATATCTGTCTCCTGTAGGGATGGCAGACCACTGGCTGCTATATCTGTCTCCTGTAGGGATGGCAGACCACTGGCTGCTATATCTGTCTCCTGTAGGGATGGCAGACCACTGGCTGCTATATCTGTCTCCTGTAGGGATGGCAGACCACTGGCTGCTATATCTGTCTCCTGTAGGGATGGCAGACCACTGGCTGCTATATCTGTCTCCTGTAGGGATGGCAGACCACTGGCTGCTATATCTGTCTCCTGTAGGGATGGCAGACCACTGGCTGCTATATCTGTCTCCTGTAGGGATGGCAGACCACTGGCTGCTATATCTGTCTCCTGTAGGGATGGCAGACCACTGGCTGCTATATCTGTCTCCTGTAGGGATGGCAGACCACTGGCTGCTATATCTGTCTCCTGTAGGGATGGCAGACCACTGGCTGCTATATCTGTCTCCTGTAGGGATGGCAGACCACTGGCTGCTGTAGGGATGGCAGACCACTGGCTGCTATATCTGTCTCCTGTAGGGATGGCAGACCACTGGCTATATCTGTCTCCTGTAGGGATGGCAGACCACTGGCTGCTATATCTGTCTCCTGTAGGGATGGCAGACCACTGGCTGCTATATCTGTCTCCTGTAGGGATGGCAGACCACTGGCTGCTATATCTGTCTCCTGTAGGGATGGCAGACCACTGGCTGCTATATCTGTCTCCTGTAGGGATGGCAGACCACTGGCTGCTATATCTGTCTCCTGTAGGGATGGCAGACCACTGGCTGCTATATCTGTCTCCTGTAGGGATGGCAGACCACTGGCTGCTATATCTGTCTCCTGTAGGGATGGCAGACCACTGGCTGCTATATCTGTCTCCTGTAGGGATGGCAGACCACTGGCTGCTATATCTGTCTCCTGTAGGGATGGCAGACCACTGGCTGCTATATCTGTCTCCTGTAGGGATGGCAGACCACTGGCTGCTATATCTGTCTCCTGTAGGGATGGCAGACCACTGGCTGCTATATCTGTCTCCTGTAGGGATGGCAGACCACTGGCTGCTATATCTGTCTCCTGTAGGGATGGCAGACCACTGGCTGCTATATCTGTCTCCTGTAGGGATGGCAGACCACTGGCTGCTATATCTGTCTCCTGTAGGGATGGCAGACCACTGGCTGCTATATCTGTCTCCTGTAGGGATGGCAGACCACTGGCTGCTATATCTGTCTCCTGTAGGGATGGCAGACCACTGGCTGCTATATCTGTCTCCTGTAGGGATGGCAGACCACTGGCTGCTATATCTGTCTCCTGTAGGGATGGCAGACCACTGGCTGCTATATCTGTCTCCTGTAGGGATGGCAGACCACTGGCTGCTATATCTGTCTCCTGTAGGGATGGCAGACCACTGGCTGCTATATCTGTCTCCTGTAGGGATGGCAGACCACTGGCTGCTATATCTGTCTCCTGTAGGGATGGCAGACCACTGGCTGCTATATCTGTCTCCTGTAGGGATGGCAGACCACTGGCTGCTATATCTGTCTCCTGTAGGGATGGCAGACCACTGGCTGCTATATCTGTCTCCTGTAGGGATGGCAGACCACTGGCTGCTATATCTGTCTCCTGTAGGGATGGCAGACCACTGGCTGCTATATCTGTCTCCTGTAGGGATGGCAGACCACTGGCTGCTATATCTGTCTCCTGTAGGGATGGCAGACCACTGGCTGCTATATCTGTCTCCTGTAGGGATGGCAGACCACTGGCTGCTATATCTGTCTCCTGTAGGGATGGCAGACCACTGGCTGCTATATCTGTCTCCTGTAGGGATGGCAGACCACTGGCTGCTATATCTGTCTCCTGTAGGGATGGCAGACCACTGGCTGCTATATCTGTCTCCTGTAGGGATGGCAGACCACTGGCTGCTATATCTGTCTCCTGTAGGGATGGCAGACCACTGGCTGCTATATCTGTCTCCTGTAGGGATGGCAGACCACTGGCTGCTATATCTGTCTCCTGTAGGGATGGCAGACCACTGGCTGCTATATCTGTCTCCTGTAGGGATGGCAGACCACTGGCTGCTATATCTGTCTCCTGTAGGGATGGCAGACCACTGGCTGCTATATCTGTCTCCTGTAGGGATGGCAGACCACTGGCTGCTATATCTGTCTCCTGTAGGGATGGCAGACCACTGGCTGCTATATCTGTCTCCTGTAGGGATGGCAGACCACTGGCTGCTATATCTGTCTCCTGTAGGGATGGCAGACCACTGGCTGCTATATCTGTCTCCTGTAGGGATGGCAGACCACTGGCTGCTATATCTGTCTCCTGTAGGGATGGCAGACCACTGGCTGCTATATCTGTCTCCTGTAGGGATGGCAGACCACTGGCTGCTATATCTGTCTCCTGTAGGGATGGCAGACCACTGGCTGCTATATCTGTCTCCTGTAGGGATGGCAGACCACTGGCTGCTATATCTGTCTCCTGTAGGGATGGCAGACCACTGGCTGCTATATCTGTCTCCTGTAGGGATGGCAGACCACTGGCTGCTATATCTGTCTCCTGTAGGGATGGCAGACCACTGGCTGCTATATCTGTCTCCTGTAGGGATGGCAGACCACTGGCTGCTATATCTGTCTCCTGTAGGGATGGCAGACCACTGGCTGCTATATCTGTCTCCTGTAGGGATGGCAGACCACTGGCTGCTATATCTGTCTCCTGTAGGGATGGCAGACCACTGGCTGCTATATCTGTCTCCTGTAGGGATGGCAGACCACTGGCTGCTATATCTGTCTCCTGTAGGGATGGCAGACCACTGGCTGCTATATCTGTCTCCTGTAGGGATGGCAGACCACTGGCTGCTATATCTGTCTCCTGTAGGGATGGCAGACCACTGGCTGCTATATCTGTCTCCTGTAGGGATGGCAGACCACTGGCTGCTATATCTGTCTCCTGTAGGGATGGCAGACCACTGGCTGCTATATCTGTCTCCTGTAGGGATGGCAGACCACTGGCTGCTATATCTGTCTCCTGTAGGGATGGCAGACCACTGGCTGCTATATCTGTCTCCTGTAGGGATGGCAGACCACTGGCTGCTATATCTGTCTCCTGTAGGGATGGCAGACCACTGGCTGCTATATCTGTCTCCTGTAGGGATGGCAGACCACTGGCTGCTATATCTGTCTCCTGTAGGGATGGCAGACCACTGGCTGCTATATCTGTCTCCTGTAGGGATGGCAGACCACTGGCTGCTATATCTGTCTCCTGTAGGGATGGCAGACCACTGGCTGCTATATCTGTCTCCTGTAGGGATGGCAGACCACTGGCTGCTATATCTGTCTCCTGTAGGGATGGCAGACCACTGGCTGCTATATCTGTCTCCTGTAGGGATGGCAGACCACTGGCTGCTATATCTGTCTCCTGTAGGGATGGCAGACCACTGGCTGCTATATCTGTCTCCTGTAGGGATGGCAGACCACTGGCTGCTATATCTGTCTCCTGTAGGGATGGCAGACCACTGGCTGCTATATCTGTCTCCTGTAGGGATGGCAGACCACTGGCTGCTATATCTGTCTCCTGTAGGGATGGCAGACCACTGGCTGCTATATCTGTCTCCTGTAGGGATGGCAGACCACTGGCTGCTATATCTGTCTCCTGTAGGGATGGCAGACCACTGGCTGCTATATCTGTCTCCTGTAGGGATGGCAGACCACCTGCTATATCTGTCTCCTGTAGGGATGGCAGACCACTGGCTGCTATATCTGTCTCCTGTAGGGATGGCAGACCACTGGCTGCTATATCTGTCTCCTGTAGGGATGGCAGACCACTGGCTGCTATATCTGTCTCCTGTAGGGATGGCAGACCACTGGCTGCTATATCTGTCTCCTGTAGGGATGGCAGACCACTGGCTGCTATATCTGTCTCCTGTAGGGATGGCAGACCACTGGCTGCTATATCTGTCTCCTGTAGACCACTGGCTGCTATATCTAATGGCAGACCACTGGCTGCTATATCTGTCTCCTGTAGGGATGGCAGACCACTGGCTGCTATATCTGTCTCCTGTAGGGATGGCAGACCACTGGCTGCTATATCTGTCTCCTGTAGGGATGGCAGACCACTGGCTGCTATATCTGTCTCCTGTAGGGATGGCAGACCACTGGCTGCTATATCTGTCTCCTGTAGGGATGGCAGACCACTGGCTGCTATATCTGTCTCCTGTAGGGATGGCAGACCACTGGCTGCTATATCTGTCTCCTGTAGGGATGGCAGACCACTGGCTGCTATATCTGTCTCCTGTAGGGATGGCAGACCACTGGCTGCTATATCTGTCTCCTGTAGGGATGGCAGACCACTGGCTGCTATATCTGTCTCCTGTAGGGATGGCAGACCACTGGCTGCTATATCTGTCTCCTGTAGGGATGGCAGACCACTGGCTGCTATATCTGTCTCCTGTAGGGATGGCAGACCACTGGCTGCTATATCTGTCTCCTGTAGGGATGGCAGACCACTGGCTGCTATATCTGTCTCCTGTAGGGATGGCAGACCACTGGCTGCTATATCTGTCTCCTGTAGGGATGGCAGACCACTGGCTGCTATATCTGTCTCCTGTAGGGATGGCAGACCACTGGCTGCTATATCTGTCTCCTGTAGGGATGGCAGACCACTGGCTGCTATATCTGTCTCCTGTAGGGATGGCAGACCACTGGCTGCTATATCTGTCTCCTGTAGGGATGGCAGACCACTGGCTGCTATATCTGTCTCCTGTAGGGATGGCAGACCACTGGCTGCTATATCTGTCTCCTGTAGGGATGGCAGACCACTGGCTGCTATATCTGTCTCCTGTAGGGATGGCAGACCACTGGCTGCTATATCTGTCTCCTGTAGGGATGGCAGACCACTGGCTGCTATATCTGTCTCCTGTAGGGATGGCAGACCACTGGCTGCTATATCTGTCTCCTGTAGGGATGGCAGACCACTGGCTGCTATATCTGTCTCCTGTAGGGATGGCAGACCACTGGCTGCTATATCTGTCTCCTGTAGGGATGGCAGACCACTGGCTGCTATATCTGTCTCCTGTAGGGATGGCAGACCACTGGCTGCTATATCTGTCTCCTGTAGGGATGGCAGACCACTGGCTGCTATATCTGTCTCCTGTAGGGATGGCAGACCACTGGCTGCTATATCTGTCTCCTGTAGGGATGGCAGACCACTGGCTGCTATATCTGTCTCCTGTAGGGATGGCAGACCACTGGCTGCTATATCTGTCTCCTGTAGGGATGGCAGACCACTGGCTGCTATATCTGTCTCCTGTAGGGATGGCAGACCACTGGCTGCTATATCTGTCTCCTGTAGGGATGGCAGACCACTGGCTGCTATATCTGTCTCCTGTAGGGATGGCAGACCACTGGCTGCTATATCTGTCTCCTGTAGGGATGGCAGACCACTGGCTGCTATATCTGTCTCCTGTAGGGATGGCAGACCACTGGCTGCTATATCTGTCTCCTGTAGGGATGGCAGACCACTGGCTGCTATATCTGTCTCCTGTAGGGATGGCAGACCACTGGCTGCTATATCTGTCTCCTGTAGGGATGGCAGACCACTGGCTGCTATATCTGTCTCCTGTAGGGATGGCAGACCACTGGCTGCTATATCTGTCTCCTGTAGGGATGGCAGACCACTGGCTGCTATATCTGTCTCCTGTAGGGATGGCAGACCACTGGCTGCTATATCTGTCTCCTGTAGGGATGGCAGACCACTGGCTGCTATATCTGTCTCCTGTAGGGATGGCAGACCACTGGCTGCTATATCTGTCTCCTGTAGGGATGGCAGACCACTGGCTGCTATATCTGTCTCCTGTAGGGATGGCAGACCACTGGCTGCTATATCTGTCTCCTGTAGGGATGGCAGACCACTGGCTGCTATATCTGTCTCCTGTAGGGATGGCAGACCACTGGCTGCTATATCTGTCTCCTGTAGGGATGGCAGACCACTGGCTGCTATATCTGTCTCTCCTGTAGGGATGGCAGACCACTGGCTGCTATATCTGTCTCCTGTAGGGATGGCAGACCACTGGCTGCTATATCTGTCTCCTGTAGGGATGGCAGACCACTGGCTGCTATATCTGTCTCCTGTAGGGATGGCAGACCACTGGCTGCTATATCTGTCTCCTGTAGGGATGGCAGACCACTGGCTGCTATATCTGTCTCCTGTAGGGATGGCAGACCACTGGCTGCTATATCTGTCTCCTGTAGGGATGGCAGACCACTGGCTGCTATATCTGTCTCCTGTAGGGATGGCAGACCACTGGCTGCTATATCTGTCTCCTGTAGGGATGGCAGACCACTGGCTGCTATATCTGTCTCCTGTAGGGATGGCAGACCACTGGCTGCTATATCTGTCTCCTGTAGGGATGGCAGACCACTGGCTGCTATATCTGTCTCCTGTAGGGATGGCAGACCACTGGCTGCTATATCTGTCTCCTGTAGGGATGGCAGACCACTGGCTGCTATATCTGTCTCCTGTAGGGATGGCAGACCACTGGCTGCTATATCTGTCTCCTGTAGGGATGGCAGACCACTGGCTGCTATATCTGTCTCCTGTAGGGATGGCAGACCACTGGCTGCTATATCTGTCTCCTGTAGGGATGGCAGACCACTGGCTGCTATATCTGTCTCCTGTAGGGATGGCAGACCACTGGCTGCTATATCTGTCTCCTGTAGGGATGGCAGACCACTGGCTGCTATATCTGTCTCCTGTAGGGATGGCAGACCACTGGCTGCTATATCTGTCTCCTGTAGGGATGGCAGACCACTGGCTGCTATATCTGTCTCCTGTAGGGATGGCAGACCACTGGCTGCTATATCTGTCTCCTGTAGGGATGGCAGACCACTGGCTGCTATATCTGTCTCCTGTAGGGATGGCAGACCACTGGCTGCTATATCTGTCTCCTGTAGGGATGGCAGACCACTGGCTGCTATATCTGTCTCCTGTAGGGATGGCAGACCACTGGCTGCTATATCTGTCTCCTGTAGGGATGGCAGACCACTGGCTGCTATATCTGTCTCCTGTAGGGATGGCAGACCACTGGCTGCTATATCTGTCTCCTGTAGGGATGGCAGACCACTGGCTGCTATATCTGTCTCCTGTAGGGATGGCAGACCACTGGCTGCTATATCTGTCTCCTGTAGGGATGGCAGACCACTGGCTGCTATATCTGTCTCCTGTAGGGATGGCAGACCACTGGCTGCTATATCTGTCTCCTGTAGGGATGGCAGACCACTGGCTGCTATATCTGTCTCCTGTAGGGATGGCAGACCACTGGCTGCTATATCTGTCTCCTGTAGGGATGGCAGACCACTGGCTGCTATATCTGTCTCCTGTAGGGATGGCAGACCACTGGCTGCTATATCTGTCTCCTGTAGGGATGGCAGACCACTGGCTGCTATATCTGTCTCCTGTAGGGATGGCAGACCACTGGCTGCTATATCTGTCTCCTGTAGGGATGGCAGACCACTGGCTGCTATATCTGTCTCCTGTAGGGATGGCAGACCACTGGCTGCTATATCTGTCTCCTGTAGGGATGGCAGACCACTGGCTGCTATATCTGTCTCCTGTAGGGATGGCAGACCACTGGCTGCTATATCTGTCTCCTGTAGGGATGGCAGACCACTGGCTGCTATATCTGTCTCCTGTAGGGATGGCAGACCACTGGCTGCTATATCTGTCTCCTGTAGGGATGGCAGACCACTGGCTGCTATATCTGTCTCCTGTAGGGATGGCAGACCACTGGCTGCTATATCTGTCTCCTGTAGGGATGGCAGACCACTGGCTGCTATATCTGTCTCCTGTAGGGATGGCAGACCACTGGCTGCTATATCTGTCTCCTGTAGGGATGGCAGACCACTGGCTGCTATATCTGTCTCCTGTAGGGATGGCAGACCACTGGCTGCTATATCTGTCTCCTGTAGGGATGGCAGACCACTGGCTGCTATATCTGTCTCCTGTAGGGATGGCAGACCACTGGCTGCTATATCTGTCTCCTGTAGGGATGGCAGACCACTGGCTGCTATATCTGTCTCCTCTCTGTAGGGATGGCAGACCACTGGCTGCTATATCTGTCTCCTGTAGGGATGGCAGACCACTGGCTGCTATATCTGTCTCCTGTAGGGATGGCAGACCACTGGCTGCTATATCTGTCTCCTGTAGGGATGGCAGACCACTGGCTGCTATATCTGTCTCCTGTAGGGATGGCAGACCACTGGCTGCTATATCTGTCTCCTGTAGGGATGGCAGACCACTGGCTGCTATATCTGTCTCCTGTAGGGATGGCAGACCACTGGCTGCTATATCTGTCTCCTGTAGGGATGGCAGACCACTGGCTGCTATATCTGTCTCCTGTAGGGATGGCAGACCACTGGCTGCTATATCTGTCTCCTGTAGGGATGGCAGACCACTGGCTGCTATATCTGTCTCCTGTAGGGATGGCAGACCACTGGCTGCTATATCTGTCTCCTGTAGGGATGGCAGACCACTGGCTGCTATATCTGTCTCCTGTAGGGATGGCAGACCACTGGCTGCTATATCTGTCTCCTGTAGGGATGGCAGACCACTGGCTGCTATATCTGTCTCCTGTAGGGATGGCAGACCACTGGCTGCTATATCTGTCTCCTGTAGGGATGGCAGACCACTGGCTGCTATATCTGTCTCCTGTAGGGATGGCAGACCACTGGCTGCTATATCTGTCTCCTGTAGGGATGGCAGACCACTGGCTGCTATATCTGTCTCCTGTAGGGATGGCAGACCACTGGCTGCTATATCTGTCTCCTGTAGGGATGGCAGACCACTGGCTGCTATATCTGTCTCCTGTAGGGATGGCAGACCACTGGCTGCTATATCTGTCTCCTGTAGGGATGGCAGACCACTGGCTGCTATATCTGTCTCCTGTAGGGATGGCAGACCACTGGCTGCTATATCTGTCTCCTGTAGGGATGGCAGACCACTGGCTGCTATATCTGTCTCCTGTAGGGATGGCAGACCACTGGCTGCTATATCTGTCTCCTGTAGGGATGGCAGACCACTGGCTGCTATATCTGTCTCCTGTAGGGATGGCAGACCACTGGCTGCTATATCTGTCTCCTGTAGGGATGGCAGACCACTGGCTGCTATATCTGTCTCCTGTAGGGATGGCAGACCACTGGCTGCTATATCTGTCTCCTGTAGGGATGGCAGACCACTGGCTGCTATATCTGTCTCCTGTAGGGATGGCAGACCACTGGCTGCTATATCTGTCTCCTGTAGGGATGGCAGACCACTGGCTGCTATATCTGTCTCCTGTAGGGATGGCAGACCACTGGCTGCTATATCTGTCTCCTGTAGGGATGGCAGACCACTGGCTGCTATATCTGTCTCCTGTAGGGATGGCAGACCACTGGCTGCTATATCTGTCTCCTGTAGGGATGGCAGACCACTGGCTGCTATATCTGTCTCCTGTAGGGATGGCAGACCACTGGCTGCTATATCTGTCTCCTGTAGGGATGGCAGACCACTGGCTGCTATATCTGTCTCCTGTAGGGATGGCAGACCACTGGCTGCTATATCTGTCTCCTGTAGGGATGGCAGACCACTGGCTGCTATATCTGTCTCCTGTAGGGATGGCAGACCACTGGCTGCTATATCTGTCTCCTGTAGGGATGGCAGACCACTGGCTGCTATATCTGTCTCCTGTAGGGATGGCAGACCACTGGCTGCTATATCTGTCTCCTGTAGGGATGGCAGACCACTGGCTGCTATATCTGTCTCCTGTAGGGATGGCAGACCACTGGCTGCTATATCTGTCTCCTGTAGGGATGGCAGACCACTGGCTGCTATATCTGTCTCCTGTAGGGATGGCAGACCACTGGCTGCTATATCTGTCTCCTGTAGGGATGGCAGACCACTGGCTGCTATATCTGTCTCCTGTAGGGATGGCAGACCACTGGCTGCTATATCTGTCTCCTGTAGGGATGGCAGACCACTGGCTGCTATATCTGTCTCCTGTAGGGATGGCAGACCACTGGCTGCTATATCTGTCTCCTGTAGGGATGGCAGACCACTGGCTGCTATATCTGTCTCCTGTAGGGATGGCAGACCACTGGCTGCTATATCTGTCTCCTGTAGGGATGGCAGACCACTGGCTGCTATATCTGTCTCCTGTAGGGATGGCAGACCACTGGCTGCTATATCTGTCTCCTGTAGGGATGGCAGACCACTGGCTGCTATATCTGTCTCCTGTAGGGATGGCAGACCACTGGCTGCTATATCTGTCTCCTGTAGGGATGGCAGACCACTGGCTGCTATATCTGTCTCCTGTAGGGATGGCAGACCACTGGCTGCTATATGGCAGACCACTGGCTGCTATATCTGTCTCCTGTAGGGATGGCAGACCACTGGCTGCTATATCTGTAGGGATGGCAGACCACTGGCTGCTATATCTGTCTCCTGTAGGGATGGCAGACCACTGGCTGCTATATCTGTCTCCTGTAGGGATGGCAGACCACTGGCTGCTATATCTGTCTCCTGTAGGGATGGCAGACCACTGGCTGCTATATCTGTCTCCTGTAGGGATGGCAGACCACTGGCTGCTATATCTGTCTCCTGTAGGGATGGCAGACCACTGGCTGCTATATCTGTCTCCTGTAGGGATGGCAGACCACTGGCTGCTATATCTGTCTCCTGTAGGGATGGCAGACCACTGGCTGCTATATCTGTCTCCTGTAGGGATGGCAGACCACTGGCTGCTATATCTGTCTCCTGTAGGGATGGCAGACCACTGGCTGCTATATCTGTCTCCTGTAGGGATGGCAGACCACTGGCTGCTATATCTGTCTCCTGTAGGGATGGCAGACCACTGGCTGCTATATCTGTCTCCTGTAGGGATGGCAGACCACTGGCTGCTATATCTGTCTCCTGTAGGGATGGCAGACCACTGGCTGCTATATCTGTCTCCTGTAGGGATGGCAGACCACTGGCTGCTATATCTGTCTCTGTAGGGATGGCAGACCACTGGCTGTATCTGTCTCCTGTAGGGATGGCAGACCACTGGCTGCTATATCTGTCTCCTGTAGGGATGGCAGACCACTGGCTGCTATATCTGTCTCCTGTAGGGATGGCAGACCACTGGCTGCTATATCTGTCTCCTGTAGGGATGGCAGACCACTGGCTGCTATATCTGTCTCCTGTAGGGATGGCAGACCACTGGCTGCTATATCTGTCTCCTGTAGGGATGGCAGACCACTGGCTGCTATATCTGTCTCCTGTAGGGATGGCAGACCACTGGCTGCTATATCTGTCTCCTGTAGGGATGGCAGACCACTGGCTGCTATATCTGTCTCCTGTAGGGATGGCAGACCACTGGCTGCTATATCTGTCTCCTGTAGGGATGGCAGACCACTGGCTGCTATATCTGTCTCCTGTAGCGATGGCAGACCACTGGCTGCTATATCTGTCTCCTGTAGCGATGGCAGACCACTGGCTGCTATATCTGTCTCCTGTAGGGATGGCAGACCACTGGCTGCTATATCTGTCTCCTGTAGGGATGGCAGACCACTGGCTGCTATATCTGTCTCCTGTAGGGATGGCAGACCACTGGCTGCTATATCTGTCTCCTGTAGGGATGGCAGACCACTGGCTGCTATATCTGTCTCCTGTAGGGATGGCAGACCACTGGCTGCTATATCTGTCTCCTGTAGCGATGGCAGACCACTGGCTGCTATATCTGTCTCCTGTAGGGATGGCAGACCACTGGCTGCTATATCTGTCTCCTGTAGGGATGGCAGACCACTGGCTGCTATATCTGTCTCCTGTAGGGATGGCAGACCACTGGCTGCTATATCTGTCTCCTGTAGCGATGGCAGACCACTGGCTGCTATATCTGTCTCCTGTAGGGATGGCAGACCACTGGCTGCTATATCTGTCTCCTGTAGCGATGGCAGACCACTGGCTGCTATGTCTATCTCATGTAGGGATGGCAGACCACTGGCTGCTATGACCAGAACATCTGTATTTCTGGCTTTGATCATGAAAACTCGGCTACCTTCTTCTGCTGCATTCTTGACATGCAAAAATATCCGCGTGCCTGCTTCCTAATGAACACACGGGTCCCCACAACCGGGCTGATTGTTTGGTTGCCAAGAGCCCGATCACCATTGGTTACGACATATTTATTACGTTGGGTGTGTGGATCTCTTCAATCGTATCTGCTAGGAACAGCTCTGTCTTATTGTCACTGTGTAGCAGGAACCGTCGCCAGTTTACTGGCAATGTGTCTTTGTCACACTGCGTTCTACCCTCACCTAGTTTTATCTGCGAAGCAACGCGGTTAACCGTGGACCGGCCTCGGTGGCGTCGTGGTTAGGCCATCGGTCTACAGGCTGGTAGGTACAGGGTTCGGATCCCAGTCGAGGTATGGGATTTTTTATCCAGATACCGACTCCAAACCTTGAGTGAGTGCTCCGCAAGGCTCAGTGGGTAGGTGTAAACCACTTGCACCGACCAGTGATCCATAACTGGTTCAACAAAGGCCATGGTTTGTGCTATCCTGCCTGTGGGAAGCGCAAATAAAAGATCCTTTGCTGCTAATCGGAAAGAGTAGCCCATGTAGTGGCGACAGCGGGTTTCCTCTCAAAATCTGTGTGGACCTCAACCATATGTCTGACGCCATATGCGTCGTTAAATAAAACATTTCTTTCTTTCAGTTAATCGTGGTGTGGACGTTACTGTGCACTAGCAACTACTTGGAGCCATAGGTCAGACTTGGGTAAGAAGTTATGACCAGTGACAGGAGTCCATCAAGAGAATGTGTCTGACTTCTGATAGCATCCACCCATGCGGCATGTAAAATGTATTAATAAGCAGCCTTATGTTTAGGAAAATGTGTAAAAGTGATAGAAGGTAGCCAGCCATGTTCAAAAATATATGGTTTGATGGTAGGATAATCAAAATGGATTACTCTGACAAATTGCATTGTGAAAACACTATTATCTGTGTTGGCAATGGCGACCATATTGAAAAATCTTGAATTTTTAAGTGGCTAACGGTAGTCCGAAATAACTTTTCAATTTTGTTGCTTGTGTCAACAAGTTAACGATTCTTCTGAAATTTGCACTTATCTACCCCACTAAATGGATCTTTTATACGCATTTTCCCATAGACAGGACAGCGCATACCACGACCTTTAATATGCCAGTCGTGAAGCACAGGTTGTGACGGAAAAACGCCCAATAAATCCGTCGAGGTGGTTCGATCCTACGTCCCAGATACCTCAGGCTGTACCGATTGAGCTAAGCCTCTCTACCCCCACCCCACCCCCCGATACAGAGATAGCTTATTTTATGTGTATCCAAGTAGATCGTTAAAGAATAAAGACATCCTGTTTTGTGTTTGAAATTAATATAGAGATTATTGAAGCGTGACTCAAAATTCATAAACTAAAGATCGAGAGAAAACAAAAGAAACTTACACATATAAAAATAAAGGGGGTAGGGGTATTTGTTATTTACTATACTAGATTTACTATAACTAAACTTAACGTATTTCTCTTGCTACTTACCAGCAACTAAATGATAGATATTAGAAGCAATAGGCCTACGCCTGAACATGCGCTAAGAACATTAATTGTTATATTTGAACTTGGCTTGCAACCTGTAATTGTTATTCTCTATTTACCGGAACGTCCCTGTTCTAAACTTACAGGAGGAACCTGACAGGTATGGTCTGTTTTCACAATGATTGATTTTCAAAAGCCTGGCTCACTAAACACACATAATACAGACCAACAGTCACGATTACCACAGTTATAGTTACCCCGTACCAATCATAGGCGTACGGGCTCCCATTTCTGTGTGTGTGTGTGTGGGGGGGGGGGGGGGGGGGGGGCGGTTGCAGGCTGGCTTTTGCCTGAATTAAAGGAAAATGCCAGAATCTGCATAACAACATTTATTCATATTAGCATTACTTCCAAAGGTATATAGGGTTGCAAACAGACCACTACACATTTCCACATGGATTTTGAGGTAGAATGATGGAAATATTTAGTAAAAGGGTCTCAGGTTAGCAAATTTAGTCCGAATTTCAGTTTTTTTTCTCCAGCACTAGAGAGGCAGTTGCGCCACATCCACCCCCCCCCCCACCACACACACACACCCCACACACCAACACCCCTTGCTCCCTGTCTCGTACGCTTATGTTACCATGGATAAATACCGTTGTATTTAATTTGCACTTTTTTGTATTTCTCTTCATAATGATATCAATGCAGTCAGTGCAACATTCCAATATATAATTCGTATTTGTGTGCTTATATCCTACAAATGTGGAGGCACGTTATATTATGTCGAGCTCTAATCACCACAATCTTTACTGCAACATTTTTATGTATAAACCGGTGAATAGGGCATTTTCCCATTACAAACAAACATATGAACTATTTATAACAACGATAACAACAAAGGTGTAATACACATATCTGCATCCATATGCCACACACTGACATAAATACACATGGCATGTGTAGTATTTTGGAACGACAGATATATATATATGCTATATATATATATATATATATATATATATATATATATATATATATATATATATAAGGTGCTATCAGAAAACTGAGTAACTGAGGGGACCCTGCCCCCCATACATCTGTATACGAGCCGCTTCATTCTGGTGTACGTCACATCCATGACACGAGCGCTTCAGTCTGGTGTACGTCACATCATTTCGATTCCATCCAGAACTGGTATTGAAATTTCTTCGTGATACCGAATTTTATTATAATTTTTAATATTACCTCTCTGTGATATTTGTATTTTTTGCACACTTATTTACACGGTGTTTTTGTTTAACTCTTGAATGTTTATACTGATGTTGATTATCACATTATTTGTGCATTTACCATTGTTTGACACCCAATAGCCGATGTATGTTTGGTGCTGCGGTGTCGTTAAACATCTATTATGTTCTATTCTATTCTATTCTATTCTATTGCTTTATCTCACGTGTTTTCCATGTCTGACATGTATAATGTTCAGCCTCAGTCTCAGTTTCCTGGAAGACAGCAGTCCATCATATTGTGTACCCAGAACTAAAGCCAGGTGAAATGCATCAAACGAGTAACTTGCATATCAACCATACGAGTCGGATGTATCGCACGTTCATTGCAACAATTTACACGAGTAATCTCGTATGAACTTTACTCGCTCAATTAAAATCAAACAAATTCATCTATTGTTATTACGACTTTGATTGTCTTAGATAATATATAGGAAGTCAACAACTAGTCTGTATCCTGTTCCGTTGCGTTCTAGTTCAGTGACCGAGTCAAATAAGAATACGTTATTAAATTCACCATGACAAATTATACACACCAAAAAAGGTTTTAAAGGAACATTCCTGAGTTTGCTGCATTGTAAGATGTTTCCGACTAATAAAATATTTCTACGATTAAACTTACATATTAAATATATTTTCTTGTTTAGAGTATCAGTGTCTGTACATTCAATGTGTTTCTGGTCGTCTTAATATCTGTAAGTACCCCAAACTGGATTTTGTCTTCAAATAATTTCGTACGTACGAAACAAACTATATTTTACGCAATAAGATGATATTTACCCTAGTACAAATATTAGAACGATCAGAAACACGTTTAGTATACAGCCACTAATATTTTATGCAAAAAAATATATTTGATATGTAATTACAATCATTAAAAAGTATCTGTTAGTCGATAACATGTTAAAAACTGCAGCAAACTCAGGAATGTCCCTTTAAAATGTTTTATAATTTATTTGCAAAAGACAAACGTATTACTTATATGGCTAGGTGTATCTCGAACATCATATTGGATATGAAAATGTTTTACACAAAACACAAAATGATTTGGAAGTATTCAAATGCACGTGCGACATAACTTCCATTTATATTACACTTTGTATATACATACTGTACATTACTATTAAAAACAATATAATATATTAAAACAGCTTTTGAAGCATTTAGATATATATATTTGTACAGCGTATTGCTATAAATCACATTACTTAACACTTTATTGTATAGTTAATACTATTCCAAAAGTAATATCACTGCAGCATATGAACATCGAAGGCCCCCCCCCCCCCCCCCCCCCCCCCCCCGTTTGGTAGAGTATTAAATACTGTAAAGCCTGCTTCTTTGTGATATGTGTCAGGACACACTATACAGTTATTTATTATTTTATCAGTTGACCTTGAAACATGTGCGGGATGTTAATAACATTAGCATGAGAATTTTGTGTAAAACTGGGACAGTCCAGAACATTTTCTGTTATCTAGGAAACTAGTACTATCCATCGCCTTTCAATAGATGTAAGAGCGAATCGTTGTAGTACTTATATCTATACTGATTGAAAAGTTGCATCTAGCTGTTATAGTCATATATATTACGACTGTCGTGTATTCACCACTCACCTGACATCCAGCACTACTGTTGATTGTCAGCTATAGTGACATATGTTATTACTGTCGTGTATTCACCTCTCATTTGATATCCTGCACTACTGTTGGTAGTCAGCTATAGTGACATATGTTACTACTGTCGTGTATTCATCACTCACCTGCCATCCTACACTATTGGTGGTTAACTATTGTGAGATATGTTACTACTGTCGTGTATTCACCTCTCACCTCACATCCAGCACTACTGTTGGTAGTCAGCTATAGTGACACATGTTACTACTGTCGTGTTTTCACCTATCACCTGACATCCTGCACTACTGTTGGCAGTCAGCTATAGTGACAGATGTTATTATTGTCGTGTATTCACCACTCACCTGACATCCTGCACTACTGTTGGTTTTCAGCTATAGTGACATACGTTTTTACTGTCGTGTATTCAACTCTCACCTCACATCCAGCACTACTGTTGGTAGTCAGCTATAGTGACATACGTTACTACTGTCGTGTATTCACCACTCACCTGCCATCCTACACTATTGGTGGTTAACTATAGTGAGATATGTTACTACTGTCGTGTATTCACCTCTCACCTCACATCCAGCACTACTGTTGGTTGTCAGCTATAGTGACATATGTTACTACTGTCGTGTATTCACCACTCACCTGACATCCAGCACTACTGTTGGTTGTCAGCTATAGTGACATATGTTACTACTGTCGTGTATTCACCATTCACCTGACATCCAGCACTACTGTTGGTTGTCAGCTATAGTGACATATGTTACTACTGTCGTGTATTCACCTCTCACCTCACATCCAGCACTACTGTTGGTAGTCAGCTATAGTGACATATGTTACTACCGTCGTGTATTCACCACTCACCTGACATCCTACACTATTGGTGGTTAACTAAAGTGAGATATGTTACTACTGTCGTGTATTCACCTCTCACCTGACATCCTGCACTACTGTTGATAGTCAGCTATAGTGACAGTGATACTACTGTCGTGTATTCACCTCTCACCTGACATCCTACACTATTCGAGGTTAGTTATAGTGACATATGTTACTACTGTCGTGTATTCACCTCACATTTGACATCCTACACTACTGGTGGTCAGCTATAGTGACATGTTACTACTGTCGTGTATTCGCCTCTCACCTGATATCCTGCACTACTGATGATAGTCAGCTATAGTGACATATGTTACTACTGTCGTGTATCCACCTTTCACCTGACATCCTACACTGTTGCAGGTTAGTTATAGTGACATATGTTACTACTGTCGTGTATTCACCACTCACTTGACATCCTACACTACTGGTGGTGGTCCGCTATAGTGGCATATGTTACTACTGTCGTGTATTCACCACTCACTTGACATCCTACACTACTGGTGGTGGTCCGCTATAGTGACACATGTTACTACTGCCGTGTATTCACCCCTCATTTGACATCCTACACTACTGGTGCTGGTCCGCTATAGTGACATATGTTACTACTGTCGTGTATTCACCACTCATTTGACATCCTACACGACTGGTGGTGGTCCGCTATAGTGGCATATGTTACTACTGTCGTGTATTCATCCCTCATTTGACATCCTAGACTACTGGTGGTCCGCTATAGTGGCATATGTTACTACTGTCGTGTATTCATCCCTCATTTGACATCCTACACTACTGGTGGTCCGCTATAGTGACATGTTACTACTGTCGTGTATTCACCACTCATTTGACATCCTACACTACTCGTGGTGGTCCGCTATAGTGGCATATGCTACTACTGTCGTGTATTCACCACTCATTTGACATCCTACACTACTGGTGGTGGTCCGCTATAGTGACGTATGCTACTACTGTCGTGTATTCACCACTCATTTGACATCCTACACTACTGGTGGTGGTCCGATATAGTGGCATATGTTACTACTGTCGTGTATTCACCACTCACTTGACATCCTACACGACTGGTGGTGGTCCGCTATAGTGACATATGTTACTACTGTCGTGTATTCACCACTCACTTGACATCCTACACGACTGGTGGTGGTCCGCTATAGTGACATATGTTACTACTGTCGTGTATTCACCACTCATTTGACATCCTACACTACTGGTGGTGGTCCGCTATAGTGGCATATGTTACTACTGCCGTGTATTCACCACTAATGTGACATCCTACACTACTGGTGGTAGTAAGCTATAGTGACATGTTACTACTGTCGTGTATTCACCTCTCATTTGACATCCTACACTACTGGTGGTCAGCTATAGTGACATGTTACTACTGTCGTGTATTCACCACTCATTTGACATCCTACACTACTGGTGGTCAGCTATAGTGGCATGTTACTACTGTCGTGTATTCACCACTCACTTGACAGCCTACACTACTGGTAGTAAGCTATAGTGACATGTTACTACTGTCGTGTATTCACCACTCACTTGACAGCCTACACTACTGGTAGTAAGCTATAGTGACATGTTACTACTGTCGTGTATACACCCCTCATTTGACAGCCTACACTACTGGTAGTAAGCTATAGTGACATATGTTTACTACTGTCGTGTATTCACCTCTCATTTGACATCCTACACTACTGGTGGTGGTCCGCTATAGTGACATATGCTACTACTGTCGTGTATTCACCACTCATTTGACATCCTACACTACTGGTGGTGGTCCGCTATAGTGACTTATGCTACTACTGTCGTGTATTCACCACTCATTTGACATCCTACACTACTGGTGGTGGTCCGCTATAGTGGCATATGTTACTACTGTCGTGTATTCACCACTCACTTGACATCCTACACGACTGGTGGTGGTCCGCTATAGTGACATATGTTACTACTGTCGTGTATTCACCACTCATTTGACATCCTACACTACTGGTGGTGGTCCGCTATAGTGGCATATGTTACTACTGCCGTGTATTCACCACTAATGTGACACCCTACACTACTGGTGGTAGTAAGCTATAGTGACATGTTACTACTGTCGTGTATTCACCTCTCATTTGACATTCTACACTACTGGTGGTCAGCTATAGTGACATGTTACTACTGTCGTGTATTCACCACTCACTTGACAGCCTACACTACTGGTAGTAAGCTATAGTGACATGTTACTACTGTCGTGTATTCACCACTCACTTGACAGCCTACACTACTGGTGGTGGTCCGCTATAGTGACACATGTTACTACTGTCGTGTATTCACCACTCATTTGACATCCTACACGACTGGTGGTGGTCCGCTATAGTGACGTATGCTACTACTGTCGTGTATTCACCACTCATTTGACATCCTACACTACTGGTGGTGGTCCGCTATAGTGATGTATGTTACTACTGTCGTGTATTCACCACTCACTTGACATCCTACACGACTGGTGGTGGTCCGCTATAGTGACATATGTTACTACTGTCGTGTATTCACCACTCATTTGACATCCTACACTACTGGTGGTGGTACGCTATAGTGGCATATGTTACTACTGCCGTGTATTCACCACTAATGTGACATCCTACACTACTGGTGGTAGTAAGTTATAGTGACATGTTACTACTGTCGTGTATTCACCACTCATTTGACATTCTACACTACTGGTGGTCAGCTATAGTGACATGTTACTACTGTCGTGTATTCACCACTCACTTGACAGCCTACACTACTGGTAGTAAGCTATAGTGACATGTTACTACTGTCGTGTATTCACCACTCACTTGACAGCCTACACTACTGGTAGTAAGCTATAGTGACATGTTACTACTGTCGTGTATTCACCACTCACTTGACAGCCTACACTACTGGTGGTGGTCCGCTATAGTGGCATATGTTACTACTGTCGTGTATTCACCACTCACTTGACATCCTACACGACTGGTGGTGGTCCGCTATAGTGACATATGTTACTACTGTCGTGTATTCACCACTCATTTGACATCCTACACTACTGGTGGTGGTCCGCTATAGTGACGTATGCTACTACTGTCGTGTATTCACCACTCATTTGACATCCTACACTACTGGTGGTGGTCCGCTATAGTGGCATATGTTACTACTGTCGTGTATTCACCACTCACTTGACATCCTACACGACTGGTGGTGGTCCGCTATAGTGACATATGTTACTACTGTCGTGTATTCACCACTCATTTGACATCCTACACTACTGGTGGTGGTCCGCTATAGTGGCATATGTTACTACTGCCGTGTATTCACCACTAATGTGACATCCTACACTACTGGTGGTAGTAAGCTATAGTGACATGTTACTACTGTCGTGTATTCACCTCTCATTTGACATCCTACACTACTGGTGGTCAGCTATAGTGGCATGTTACTACTGTCGTGTATTCACCACTCACTTGACAGCCTACACTACTGGTAGTAAGCTATAGTGACATGTTACTACTGTCGTGTATTCACGACTCACTTGACAGCCTACACTACTGGTAGTAAGCTATAGTGACATGTTACTACTGTCGTGTATACACCCCTCATTTGACAGCCTACACTACTGGTAGTAAGCTATAGTGACATATGTTACTACTGTCGTGTGTTCACCTCTCATTTGACATCCTACACTACTGGTGGTGGTCCGCTATAGTGACATATGCTACTACTGTCGTGTATTCACCACTCATTTGACAGCCTACACTACTGGTAGTAAGCTATAGTGACATATGTTACTACTGTCGTGTGTTCACCTCTCATTTGACATCCTACACTACTGGTGGTCAGCTATAGTGACATATGTTACTGCTTTCGTGTAATCACCACTCACTTGACATCCTACACTACTGGTTGTCCGCTATAGTGACATATGTTACTGCTGTCGTGTATTCACCACTCACTTGACATCCTACACTACTGGTGGTCCGCTATAGTGACATATGTTACTACTGTCGTGTATTCACTACTCAGTTGACATCCTACACTACTGGTGGTGGTCATCGCGGGATGAAATAAATGGACACAGTACTTCTATGACTGGCCATATCGTCCACTCTGTTTGACGTCATACAATGTTTTCTTGGCCTTCTCAATAATTCCACCTAGCTCGTTGACATGTTTCGATCTATTGGCATTCTTGATCGCTTTGTCCAGCTTGTCGATTCGACCTGCGAGAATGGCGTGGTGAAGATCTGGAAAACAAATAAGTGAAGCTACGGAATACTTTTTCCACACTATATGCATTTATGATCGAAATTCTTAACGTCAATCAGATTATATTTAAAATTGTATCTCTGCACACGCGTAATTTCATTAAGCTCTATTCTGTGCTAGTTTGTTTTCTACCTCTTGGGAGCGGCAATGTGAATACTGTGCGCCACATTTTAAAATTCCACCCAGAATTAATTTAAAAGGTTTTAAAACACTTTTTAGTAAGTATAAGGTTTTAGCATATACTTACCTTGATTTATGTATTGTATTATACTTTCTCCCACCGCTCCTTACACTGTGGTTTTGCATAATTATATAACTAATATTTTCATATACTTACCACTTGTGACACTAACTAGTCGACGTGTATTTTTTTTGCTGGGGTGTCGTTAAACATTTATTCATTCGTTCTATAGGTCGTGCAGAAGTGGTGAAAATCATGTTACTGGTCTGCTAGGGGAGTGGCGGTCCTCCTAAGGACAACTACCTGATAGGGGATCAGGTAAGCAATTACAACTTTGTCAAACTGCTTTGCGTAGAGATACGCTTTTGATCAGGAAATACGGCTTTGTCGTTCAGATTACATAAGAATAAATAGTTTTTTTAAAAGGAGATCATATTCTGCTTTACATATGTTCTTTAATAATAATACATTTCATATGTCACATTTAACTGAAAACTTAAAAAGTAAAGAAACAGAAAGCATTGGAATGACATAATCTATGGGAAGCCAGACACTGAACGAACGCGACAAACCATGCCACCAGTAAGTAATGTCCAAAATGATTTTTTTTTTTTTTTTATTATTATTTTTATTTTACAAATAATCCATCTATCCAATAATCAATGTTTGCAATACTATTTTTATTAATATATAATCAATGCTTTCAATCATAATTTTACTTTTAATTAATTTTTCAATAATCATTTTACTTATTTTATCAATAATCAATGTTTGCAATAATCATTTAACCTAAAATCAACGGCTCCAATAATATTTTACCTATAATCAATGTTTGCAATAATCACTCTACCAGCAAAATATATTTTGAGAGTAAATCTAGTTATTTCATCTCTCACCGTCTTTGATCCGGAGAGTAAAGCTAGTTATTTCATCTCCCACCGTCTTTCATCCGGAGAGTAAAGCTAGTTATTTCATCTCTCACCGGAGAGTAAAGCTAGTTATTTCATCTCTTACCGTCTTTGATCCGGAGAGCGTCCAGTCGATCGTTGGCTCTCGTCAGAATACCGGAGTCTTCTAGTCCGAGCTGCTTGAACTTCTCTATTGCTGTTACCAACCGGCCTCGATTTTGGTCCTGTATCGCAAACTCCAGGTTCTCCGTGATTCGCTTTTCTTTTGATTTCTGAGTACATAAATAAATAGGCATATATATATATATATATACTGACAAACAATGAAAACGCAAAAACAACTTTTCATTGCAAATAACGACAAACTATTAATGAATTGGTGGATAATGTACCATGACATTAATGACTGGTATACATTCACATGGAAACATGGCCAGTTATCATCACTCATCGAGTTGCATTCGTAATCGAAAAGTTCAACACACACACACACACACACACACACACACACACACACACACACACACCCCCATATCAAGGTCAGTATCTGGTGTGTCCACCATTGACCCGTGAGCATACGTGAAGACAACGGGGAAAGGATTGGCACAAACATCTCAAATAAGCCACAGGAATGTTCTTCAACTCCTCCGGCAACACCTGTGCAAGCTCAGCGACGTTACGCGGTGGTGGCTGGCGATGATGTACACGTCCTAACTTCTGTTTCAACAATACAATGCCCGTCCACATACTGCAAGAATTACCCAGGCATTCCTGCAACAAGCCGGTATCACCGTTATGAACTGGCCCGCCGTTTCACCGGATTTGAACACATGCGGGATGAGTTCAAATCCGGTGAAACGGCGGGCCAGTTCATAACGGTGATACCGGCTTGTTGCAGGAATGCCTGGGTAATTCTTGCAGTATGTGGACGGGCATTGTATTGTTGAAACAGAAGGGGACCTCCTGGTCTTCGGTGACGGCGCAAAAGTGGCTGGAGAACTGGTCTTAGAATAACGTCAACATAACGCTGGGCTGTAAGGACATTGCGGACAATGATGGGATCACTCCTGAAATCACAGTTGATTGCCCCCCCCCCCCCCCCCCATACCATCAGACAACCGCCGCCAAACCGATCACGTTCCCTCACACATCCGTCAGAGTACCGTTCATGGAGTCTCCTGTACACACGTGCTCTTCCATCGGCAAAGGAGACAGAGAAACGGGACTCATCTGAGAAAACAATGCTCCGGTAAAAGGCTGGTGGATGCTTACCATTCTGGAGAGCAAACTGTAGTCTCGCAGCATGATGTCGCGGTGTCATGATGTTACCGTTGTACGGGCATCTGCATCTGAGTCCAGCCGTTCTAAGTCGACGGATGACCGTCATCGGATGGATATGCCTCCCATGACGTCCTATTGTGTTGCTTGCTGTCATGGTCGCAGTTCTGAACCGGTCACGGAAGTGGTGTCGTCGAATCTGCCGATCTTGGCGTGGGGTCGTAACGGGATGTTGACCAAGTCGAGGTCTGTTGATGACGTTCAATAAGTCGTCCAATAGTTGATGGATGGACTCTGAAGGTCGTAGCAACTTGGCTTTGCGAAGTCCCCACTTGAACCATGCCCAACGCTCGATCCCTTTGTTCTTCTCCGAGTCGTGGCATTCTTAATGTCACGAGGAATATGACACCGTTACGTGACATTTATGTGTCCACATACTGGCATTTCACGTGCATTGCATGCAGCATGTAGTGAACGCATTTCACACCATTTTGTGTGTTTCTGCTATTGTATGTGTAACGAGAACAAAACCAGGATTAAAACCCAGACAAAAGTACCAATCAATGGCTTCCTCTCATAAATTGTTATTTTAAGTCCAATAAATATATTTTTCATTTATCACAACAAAATATTGAAAAATATCTGTTTTGCGTTTTCATTGTGTTAGTATATATATATATATATATAGAGAGAGAGAGAGAGAGAGAGAGAGAGAGAGAGAGAGAGAGAGAGAGAGAGAGAGAGAGAGAGAGAGAGAGAGAGAGAGGAAGAGAGAGATGCGTGTCCTTTAGTACTCCAAATTATCCATGATTCTCTTCTTTCTTTTTATTTCTGAGTACACAAATAGACAGATACTTATCCACTTTCAGTCAGTAATTTCAGTTTGGTTTAACGAAAAAATAATAATAAAGGAAAAATGTTTTCTTCTATATTGAGGTATTTTACGTACTTACTTATTTACATACTTATTTACTTATTTACATACTTACTTACTTACTTACTTACTTACTTACTTACTTACTTACTTACCCATAGTGAGGAATGTCGTCTGCTCTACGAAGCTTACAATTAAATTTTCTCTTTTTTTTAATTCTCGAATAGGGTATACTATATATCCATTTATTAAAAAGACTTACCGCATCATGGTGCTTCTTATTCGTTGACCTAATGAGGTAGTTGAGGACGTTCTCAAACATCCCCGTGGGTAACCTGGTGTCTATAGTGAGAGCGTACTCGTCATTGTCGGGGAGATTCAGCTTGATCGACACGGCTGACTGATTCTGTATCTTATTGACGAACTTCTCAAGTTCTTCGTCAGACTTCTTGAAATGCTTCAGTCGAGCTTCTATGTCCGTGTTCTCTTTCGTGTTAAAGGCGACCTCCAGTTTTTCATCTTTATTAGCTTTAATTATTCCGTCTGTGTGAGACAAATTGCTGATTCCATTTCGTTTTGAGGCTTCACCAGGACCCCAGCCTATATCTGGATTCAGAGGCAAGGGGTTGCAGTGAGGTAGCGGCTCATCACAGACAAGCTTGAAGTCGCAGAGCCACTTCGATTTCATCTTGTCTATAACCGTAAGTCGATAGATTCCTGCAGTGGGGAATCGTATGAGGAACTTGATTTCATTTTCAGAATTCAAGTTACATAAAACGACATGTTGTTCAGAAGATGCTTCTGACGAAAACTGGTTTTCTGAATCTGCCCTGTAGTACAGCATGTACGCCAACTGTCCTTCCCATTTACTGTTCTCAGCAATGATCACCACTTCACTTTCACCACAGTCTGCCTTGATGGTATTAATCTGTCCACATCGAAACATGAACCTAGCTGAGGACGTCAGAAAAGCTGATGTAATTAGTGGAAAGTTAATAAATTTTTCCAGAGAGGCAGGTTCTGGTAACAGCTGCCACGCTGTCTGGTCCTCGTGCGGTCTGCAGAAATATTTGAAGTGATTGGGTTCTGTTAGAAAGTAAAATGAATCTTGATAAGATATCAACTTTCCGAGTGATGGCTGCGCTTGTTGGTCCACCTGTCGCCCGTCTTCCTCCACTTTGATCCATTGTTTAGCTTGGTAGCCCGCGATTGATTGGCATGCCCAGTGCGGATGACACAGATGCCAACCGCCTTCCACATACACAGCATTCCAGAAGGTTTCTCCTTTTAGCTCCTGGTCACCCACACTGTAGTTAGAGCCCTTGGCTATTCCAGAAATTATCACACACGGGATCTCAGCTTCTCTGTAAAGAATGAGAAAACAGTTACCTCTTTCCAAATCGTATGTCAGCAGAAGGCAGTTTGAAGCAGGGATATGCATCTTACCTGTGTCTGAAGGGACACTAACACTAGCCTGGTTAGACAAATCTAAACATACAATGTTGGGTAGTAGACATATATAACATTAACACAACTAACGTATAAGCAGTTATTCGGTTACTAATAAAACCAATCTGTTTTCCAAGTATTGCCTAAAGTAATGCACAATAATTTACACATTCATGCAGTTATCAACGTCGTCTTGTAAGTTTATTAATATTATTGGACCAATGCAAACATGTATAACTAAATATATATACTACTTAACTTTTGCTAAGGATATTCCTGGGGAAAAAACATATTGCAAAAAAAAAGGAATCTTTGATATCCATATGACATATTTTAATATTAAAGATATGTAAAATGAGCAATAGAGAAGGGTATCATGGAAAACAATGCAGAAAGTATAAAAACAAATAATGTAACAATATGAAACAGACATGTCCATTGCCAAAACAAACATACTGCGTATATCCAATGGGTTAATCTGGACATATCAGTATCGTGTATGATGTCCACGAGACAACACGTTGAGACACTTTCTGCGCATACTACCGATCAGGTGGGTAATGCGTTGATGTGGAATACGACCCCATTCTTCCTGGAGCACCTGCTGCAGCTCATCCAGAGTCTGAGGTTGCATTGGTCATTCGGAAATGTCACGCTGAAGCATGTCCCAAACATACTGTATCCGATTGAAGTCTGGGGAACGTGCAGGCCAATCGATACGATCAATTGATTCCATATCCAGGTATTCATTAACGATACGAGCACGATGTGGACGTGCATTATCGCCCATACAAAGAACGCCAGGACCAACTGCACCACCAAATGGACGAACAATCGGGCGGAGGATGTCATCTCTATATCTCCGAGCATTGACAGTTCCATTTTGGATTATGTAGAGGTCAGTACGTCCTATCCTGTTAATGCCTCCCCATACTATTATAGATCCACCTCCATATGTCATGTTTCGCTACAAGATGTGGTGAAAACCTCACACCAGGCCGTCTCCATACTCTAAACCATCTATCAGTGTAATCCAAACAAAAACGCGATTCATCGGTAAAGACCACCAGGGCCCAATCTTGACGAGTTTATCTAACATGAACTCTTGCCCAGTTCAAACGCTTCTCAACATGATGCCGTGTGAGTGGGACTCTAATAGCTGGTTGTCTAGAATACAGACCTGCTTCATGAAGCCGTCCACTGATAGTTTGTGTGGAAGCACAAAGTCCACTTACATGTTGGATGTCGTTTTGCAAACGACTTGAATTCAAAGTGGGTCGAATGGGCGGGACGTAGTTCAGTGGTACAGCGTTTGCCTGATGCGCGGTCAATCTAGGATCGTTTCCCGTCTGTGGGCCCATTGGGCTATTTCTCGTTCCAGCCAGTGCTCCACAACTGGTGTAACAAAGGCCGTGATATGTACTATCCTGTCTATGGGAAAGAACAGCCCATGAAGTAGCGACAGGGGGTTTCCTATCTCCATATTTGTGTGGCCCTTAACCATATGTCAGACGCCATATAACCGTAAATAAATTGTGTTGAGTGCGTCGTTAAATAAAACATTTCCTTCCTTCAAAGTGGGTCGACGACGCGCCTCTACAACAACATGGCGATCATCAAGGGGCGTTGTCACCCTTGATCAACCTCCACCATGACGTCGGTTTACTCTGCCAGTCGTTAGGTACCGATTCCATAACCTGGATATCATGCTTTGGGATACGTTACGTTGAGCTACCACAGGACCTTGAGTTGCTCTATTTTCAAGCATCCCAACACCTTTAAAAAAAGTAAAGTTTGTTTTATTTAACGACGCCACTAGAGCACATTGATTTTGTATCTTATCATCGGCTATTGGACGTCAAACATATGGTCCTTCTGACACTATTTTTAGAGGAAACCCGCTGTCGCCACATAGGCTACTCTTTTTACGACAGGCAGCAAGGGATCTTTTATTTGCGCTTCCCACAGGCAGGATAGCACAAACCATGGCCTTTGTTGAACCAGTTATGGATCACTGGTCGGTGCAAGTGGTTTACACCTACCCATTGAGCCTTGCGGAGCACTCACTCAGGGTTTGGAGTCGGTATCTGGATTAAAAATCCCATGCCTCGACTGGGATCCGAACCCAGTACCTACCAGCCTGTAGACCGATGGCCTGCCACGACGCCACTCCCAACACCTTTATGTCATTGTTGTCTAAACGTTGTTTTTGATTGTTTGGAAGCATAAGTTTGTATGCAATATTGAAATGAGAGAGAGAGAGAGATGCACACATATTTTTAGATATAGATATAGATAGATATATATATATATATATATATATATATATATATATATATATATATATAGATAGATAGATAGATAGATAGATAGATAGATAGATAGATAGATAGATAGATAGATAGATAGATAGATAGATATAGATAGATAGATACATAGATAGATATAAGACCACTTTTTTAAAGGCTGGAATATTTCCTTATTATTTTATAGGCAAAACTAATCCGGTATTAATGCATTTGTCATTTTACACAAGTGTTAAAAAGTCACGCATCTAATGGTTTCTTTATGATTGTTAGCAAATAAGTTGAACAAAGAGTACTCACGTTAGTTTAATCTTTGAAACATGTCTAAATAAAAAAGGATAGCGGTACTGTAGTCAGTCAGGTGACCCACAATCCTGCAGACAGAACGTTTATTACACTCAGGCCGTTATGCAACGGCGTAAGAGGAACATACCTATTCTGATTTTGACAAGATTGTTTACAGGAGGATACAAATAATAGGATTACATTGCTTGGTGCATATATATATATGCAAATACAAAACATTACATTGTACAGATATGTGTATTAGCAATATAGATACGTAATGTTACATTATAAAAATATCTGTATTGACAATATAGATAAATTCCATGATGTAACAGATTAGAGATATATTGTAAAATATAATATTTCAGTTACAACTGTGTAGTTTACAATTTTTTATATTGCAATATATAAATATAAATATTTAGTGCATTTCAGTTTTTATAAACGTGTATAATCAGATGTAAAAAAAAATTTAAACATTCATAAATTAACACTAAAGACGTAAAATAATGTATTACGATTTAAAGGATTTTGAGTGTAATTATATACATGTTTACCTTCAGTTTCATTAACTGGTTAACGTATGGTAATTTTGGTTCCGATTACAGTGACGTGGTAATTTCAATTCTTTATTGAAATTAAGCTTTTACAGCTCATCTGTTTCAGACAGAAAGTATACATGTAACTGCATGCTAATGGCATAACATAAGGTATCACTTTAAAATACAAATACGGAGAATATAAAATGTTAATAAAACTCTGTCTAAAAACTATGTAACTATTGAATCTCGTCTTTTAAACATTTTGTATAGGTATTTTCCTAGATTACATAATCCATGTACATTATTAGTGGATAATAGCTGTATTAATTTAAACACATTTGTAAAGAAACACACTAACTATACAAATTATGTAACTTATTAAGCGAAGCATTACCGCATTTACTTTTAATGCCCATCCCAGAACGTTGATTACTCTTTTTACTCGACACGGGTATATTATTGTTTAGTTAAAGATACCCATTCACAGTCATCCCAACCGCTCCATCAAAGTGACCATTCCCAGTCTGGAGCTCAACGCGGTAAGACGCGTTTGTTTCGCTCCCAGTAGAAGTTGGTAGTTTGGGAAATAATCCCAGGTGTGAACGAAAATGGTGTTTATGTCCCGATGGTGTTGTTGGTGATGAATATCACTTTCTATTTGAATGCTATTTTCCCCGAAAAGTACATACCAAAATATTACTATACAAGACCAAATGCTATTAAATATCATGATCTATTCTGTAGCATGAATATTACTTTATTAAATAATACTTGTAAATTTTTAGAACCCATTATGAGAACATTTATGCCCCCACGTTAATCTTGTATTATTATATTCATTATATTGCACATACTGTAGCTATGTGCTCATATATCACTTGTTATGTGATCTGAGTGTAAATAAAGATGTATTCTGTTCTGTTTGTGCATACTGCACGTGCTTTCGTGTGTTCGACTTAGGAATCCTCCATTTTGTTTTGTTTTTGTCTGCGAAATGGAGTTTTCTACTGGGATGTATGCGGCCATTTGAACTGATTGAACGTTGGAACGCTTCTCGTTTTGACAGTCTGCACCACCAGGATGGAGTCTTTTTTAGCGAGATTCCTTGCCTTAACGTCATTTCTACGGCTTATGTCGACCTGTTTTTCCGTGACTCGTATGACGGCCATTCTGCAGAACGCCACGGTTGTTCGCGTTTAGGTCTCACTACACAGATGTCATCCGCCATTGAAACCCATGTTAAACTGCCCAACTTCAAGCGAAGATTGCCCATAGCACGGGTTCTCGTTGGCACTAACAACATACACCATTGCGAACATACATTATATAAGCATTTATATTCATTCCAAAATTGTGAACATTTCCGTCTCAGTTTTTTGCTATATGACCGCATCTGGCTGTAGTACCGGTCCGAACAGGTGGTTCATTAACCGATTCACTCCGGCTGTCACTTGCACTATATACCCATGTCCCAAAAGGTCGATGCACAATATTACAAAATAATCTGGGCAAAATACAGCCAGAAGGCTTACCATTAAACATACATATTGTTTTAATTCTTCACCATTTCCTAGAAGTGAATATGTGAACCATAACATGTGCCACACTTAGGAACTATAGTGGACCGTGATGAATGAACTCTCACCCGGAAGTGATCTGTGTAGTGAGACCTTAGTCTCTACATGTCTGAGCATGTCCTAGCAGCACTGGAAGATTGACCGTCCCACTCTAAGAAGAAATAGGAAGCGGGGCCGGCCCCTACTACTCTTTTCTAGACTTTTCTTTGTTTTATATTAATATCATATCGTATCCTCCACAGTCGGACCCGTCCGCACCCCTATACCAACACATGACGACTGAACTATACCCTAGTCTTATACTCTCTCGTTCAGACGGATCTGGCTGCTCAAGATCTGTATTTCAGCATAGCACTACACCCTTCAACGTCTAATAACTGTCAATCTAGGGGTTTTCTTGACGGGATGCAATCCATCTCGTCCCTACAAGCTGTGCACCCTAACGGCCTTAAAGGGACACACCCTAGTTTCAGCTCATGGAAATCCACACTAAGTTTAGTTAATCTACAAACCTGTAACACATTTGGATAAAGTTACAATTGAGTGAAACATGAGTTTGTGACTTTTCAGAGGGTATTTACCCTCTAAAAATAGACTAAAACTCGACTCCACAACTGTTTCTTCTGAGACGCACGTGCGTTTTAAAAAATATAAGAAATGCATTTTATGATATTAAAAACACCAGGATGACAAAAAACACTTCAAATGTACGGAAATGGATAATATAAACAATAAAATTCAAGTAAAGTATGATTTTAGTTGTCAAAAACGGCTCCAATAGTAAAAAAATATGCCTTAGTGTTTAAAAACTCGGGTATGTCCCTTTAACGAGGCTACTCATACATATATATCGGACTTTAAACTTTTAGATCTTCGTTCAAAATTTTATGTCGAAATTACTTTCTTTTTTTAATACTATTAAATAGTCCGATCCTCTCTTCGTTGTCTTATTTATTTTTGGACTGTCCTAAAATGCTCCAAATTATATAAATATTCGGCCGAGCAGTCAATTCTTTTTATTTTTGGCTTGTAACTTTTCATTTTATTCTTCTAAATTCTATTACCTTTTTTACTAATTGCAATTTTCAACATTTTGCTCATTTTCAATTCTACCCCCCCCCCCCCCCCCCCCCCCGTCCCACTTCGCGAAGTCAGATATTAAGCCAGGAAGAGACGTGCTTGAACCTTAATTGGATATAGGTACGTTAATATGTTATCCAATCCAATCCAATCCAAACCAAACATGAATGTCGTAATCGTATTATCACTATTTCGATATAATTTTATACGCAACATCGTTATTATAAATGTCAAATACTTTTCCAAACAGTCAACAAAAGACACGTTTTCATATAATTCGACTAATATTCAGTATTCATAAATTCATATTGACATTAGTTCTTAATTCTATTTCAGAGCTCACTGATCATACATATTCAATGGATTCCATTGTGTTATGTAAATAATTCCAATAAATGATGTTTGCAATCTATTTTTTATGTTATGCTTGTATATAATTTGGAATCACCTTAAAATGATAGTAACCCACTAATAAGACCAAAGTAGCCGGGTTTGTTACCCGACTCCTCAATCACCAAATTGATTATAGCGGTATGTTTAATAATAACAATGTATTATATACGGTTCAAAAGAAACGCATCGTTAGATTAAAAGTGCATTTTATTACAAGATAATAGATACATAAACGTCTAAACTGACAACATATCACAAAGCAATATTAGTGAGTTTACAGATTAGAGTGGAAGCATAGATTAACTGCAGTTATTTGTTCTTGTTTTTTGGGCGGACACATACATGTAAATATCGTTTAAAGATTCAAACTGTGCGTATATAAACAATTTAATTCAGCGAATGTCACATGACGTGACGAAGACAGTTTTGCGCGCACTTGATTTAAATTTTGTAGAGCGCGAAACGATTCAGTCTAGCTGTAGGCACTGGAAGAATGAATGAATGAATGAATGAATGAATGTTTAACGACACCCCAACACGAAAAATACATCGGCTATTGGGTGTCAAACTATGGTAATGCAAACAAATAAAGTGATGATCAACATCAACACAAAAATTCAAGAGTTAAATAAAAACAGTGTAAAGAACTGTGCAAAAATACAAATATCACAGATAGATACTGACTTTTACTCAAAATTTCAATTATATCTCGAAGAAAACAAGGGGAGGTTACAGCACGCGCAGGGGCTTTCACGGAAACTGAATTATAAGGTAAGAGTTATCTTTTGTTCTTTTAATATCGATATGTTATTTTATATTTCTTATTATTTCGTGGAGTTAAAGGGACATTCCTGAGTTTGCTACATTGTAAGATGTTTCCGACTAATAAAAAATGTCTACGATTAAACTTACATATTACATATATTTTCTGGTTTAGAATATAAGTGTCTGTATATTCAATGTGTTTCTTGTCGTCTTAATATTTGTAAGAAGCGCAAACTGGATTTTGTCTTCAAATAATTTCGTAAGTACGAAAAAAATATATTTTAGGAAATAAAATGAAGTTTAACCTAGTACAAATATTAGAAGGCAAGCCAGACCTTTGCATCACTCCGAAACATCTGGAAAGCAAGCAAGATTAGTTTGAAGACAAAGATACGCCTTTTTGAAAGCACTGTCTTAAGCACTCTACTGTATGGAGCAGAATGCTGGAAAATTACCAAGACCATCGGTCAGAAGTTGGAGGTCTTTCAAAATCGGTGCCTTCGCAGGAATCTGAATATCTTCTGGCCCAACGAAGAACTCCATAAACAAACCTCCACACAGTCCTTGGTATCGGAGATCAAGCGCCGAAGATGGCGCTGGATTGGCCATGTTATCAGAATGCCCCAAACAGCCCTACCAAGAGTGGCACTCCGATGGACCCCTCCTGGAAAAAGGAAACGAGGGAGACCGAAAGAAACATGGAGGACAGTAGAAAAGGAAATCCGAGAGGGCAGTCTGAGCTGGGGCTGCTGGATAAGCTGGCAAAAGACAGGCAGCAATGGCGATCTCTGGTTACAACCTTATGTGCTTCTTAGCACGAAGGGGATTAAGTTAGTAAGTAAGTAAATATTAGAACGATCAGAAACAGGTTTAATATACAGCCACTAATGTATTATGCAGAAAAATATATTTGATATGTAATTACAATCGTTAAAATGTCTGTTAGTCGATAACATCTTAAAAAATGCAGCAAACTCAGGAATGTCCCTTTAATTAAATAAAACAAATAACACACTAAGTAGCCTGAATAGAGTCGCTGTCTAAATATGTATCATAATATAGGGTTTATTGATTTTACAATCCAAGGGGAACAACTGGTTTGGGATTTTATTCATGTAAGAGCATTGCCGTTCACATGCCTCGTTATTGATTTATGAAAATCAATGATACACTGGTCTGGATTTTGAGAAATATTTTTAATAGATAGATAAATACTTTATTTGCATTAGGACCATGGCCCTTGATAACATAAATACATACGTAAATATATACATACACAATACGATACTTTGATACACAATACAAAGTTATAATCAAAAGCAGATTAATGGTCTGATCTGCCCCACCCACCCCATATTTAATTTGTAATATATTTACGATAGTTTCTCTCTCTCTCTCTTTTTGAGAAGCTTAGTTAAACAAAATGCTATTTCTTTGTTCAAATATTCTAATATCGAGACGGAAAGCAAAGAATCTGTATTAGGTTCCTTCTCAGAATTTTTCCACAAAACTTTCAATATAAAGTAAAATCATTTTAGCACATGGCGTTTTACCTGTGCCCAAATTAATCTGCATTACATTTCAGAATGCAGTGCCCGGTGCAGAGGAGACGCGATCGCAAACGTGAAGCGGAAAATAATCGTTCGACTCTTGATGGATTCATCAAACAAAAATGAATCTAAATAAAGATGTAGGTTAGACGATACAGTTCGACCATGCCGATAATGCGGACCAAAGCACCAAAAGTCCTAATATAAACATGAGTGATTCCGACCCAACACTTCCCACCTCCCTGAAACCGACAGGAGCATTGATAACTAGCATTGGCCAAATATACCCCGCATGCGAAAACTGGGATAGCATTCCAAGTGAAAATGTACATACATTTCTTAAAAATGTCCGTAATCTCAGTTGAGAACAAAAATACCACACGCGTATGGCTGTTGATTACCAATTTCCATCGCGGTACCACGGCGGTTGTAACAGACGATTCAGCAATACATGGATTAATGACTTCCAGTGGATTGTTTACTGCACAAAACAAAAACAGAAACAGCGGTGACTTCTGTCTTCCATCTGTCTTGTTTGTGAGCGATAAAAGGGAACAACTTGGTCTTCTTGTATGGAAGCCATTCCGCAAATGGAATAATAATAAAAAGACATGATCAATCCACATTCAGAATGTGGCTACCCTATTAATGCCATGCAAGCTGCTGACGATTTCATTCACAGCATCGAAAATCCAGAATCCACCATTCCGGCACTCAACGATAGGCGCGTTGCAGAAAATATCGTGCGAAATCGTCACATTGTAAAATGTATTATCGAAGCTGTGCTGTGGTGCAGTAGACAGTGTATCAGTTTACGTGGTGACAAAGAAAATATATGCAACGACGGTAATCCCGGCAATTTCCTCTCCCTGATCAAACTTATGGCAAATCATGACCCAGTATTGAAAGCACACATGGATTCACCGATTTTAAAGACAGCAAGGTATTTGTCACTAACAATTCAAAATGAAGTGATAAATATAATGGGTGAGGAAATTATTCTTGCTCGGATCGTTAGTGAGATAAATTCGGCTGTTTCTTTTTATAGTGTATTAGCGCATGAGACGACCTCTCACAATAAAGAACAATTGTCGCTGTGCATCCGGTACGTGGATGAAACAAAAGATATTAGGGAAGAGTTTGTTAAATTCTCGGGGTTGAAGGTAACCATATAGCGCAGGAAATCGAATCTGTCCTTGTTGAGCTAGGAATTGACATAACCAACATGCGCGGCCAGGAATATGACGGTGCAGCTGCGATGTCCAGTGAACGCATTGGTGTGCAAAACATTATTCGTGACGAAGCACCCAACAGCAGTCTATATGCATTGCAATGGGCATTGTCTGAATTTAGTTATCGGCCATGCCTCTTCCAATACGGAAGTACGCAACATGCTTGACAAACTTAACGCTGTGTGTCTATAGTTCCAGTATAACCCAAAGCGACATGGATTGTTGGAACATATCATCACCAACAATGCGCCGGGCGGTAAACGTAAACGTAAACCATTACTGAACTTATGCGAGACCTGATGGGCAGAGCGTCATGGTGCATATAAACTATCTGTATCTGCACTTGGTGACGGCATTTGAAGTCATTGCACATGGGTTACATGAACATTTATTGGATGAGGAATTTAGAACAACCTGGAGTGTTAAGTCCAAACAAGACGCTGTTTCAGTCCTCACAGCTATGACGTCATTTGGATTTATTATAACATTTTACGTTGTATATTACCCCCTCGCTCATCTGGAAGACACCACAGACAAATTATAAAAAGTCAGTATTGGACATTTTCAAAGTTCACAAGAGGTTAAGGATTGATTCCTAGTTTCCCGGAATGCAGACGACAGCCAGTATATTACTGGGTCTGGTTCCAACTCTACTGGATGAACATATCGACATCCCCGAAGCTGTAGAGATGTATGTTGATGATTTGCCAACGCCTTATCTTGTGACAACGGAAGTAGATCGATGGTGGCATACATTTAGGACAGCCTAACTGAGCTCCCTCGCACAGGCCCTAAAAGCTTGTGATACAACGATGTTTCCTAATATCTTCGTTCTGCTAAAGATCTCGTACACATTACCGATTACTTCGTGCGAGTGTGAGCGAAGCTTCAACACCATCCGGCGACTACATACATACATGCGTGCTTCTATGGGACAGGAGCGCCTAACGATTCATTATGACCAACATATAGATATGAACGAGGTTGCAACATTATTCACTCAACAGCACCCGAGGAAACTCGATTCTATATTAATACAATGAAATGATATCATGTTATGCAAGTTAGGGGGCGGGACATAGCAAGAACGTCTGTCTGAGGCTATTGTACATGCATAGCATAACTTGATGCAACTTGCTAACGTATATTTCGCAACAAAAGTTAGTATTATTCTCGAGTGTAACCGGCGTCATCACATTATTTGGCAAGGGGTTATATATATATATATATATATATATATATATATATATATATATATATATATACACAGTGGACTCTGTCTAAACCGGACTCCCTTCGTACCGACGAAATAGTCCGGTTTACTTTGAGGACCGGTTCAGACAGAGTTCATGTAGAGTTATGGTTCTTGAATGATCGACAACTCGCGATCAACAATGACATTTGAACCCATGGATGGTTGGGAAACAAGTTGACAAGTATAATTCGCCGAATTCATAAGAGTGAAATCAGTTAGGTGTCAACACACACACACACACACACACACACACACACAAACTAATATTAATCCGATTGATCTAACGGCCCACCGCAATAAGAGTAAACTTCACACGAATGCGAACACATTTTGTATTTGATCTTGCGCCGGCGTCCTGATTACTTGACAATTGACGATCATTGTTCAACTAATTAAGCAGCCCGTCGTTCAGTCAAATCTCAATCCCGTGAAGACAGAGGTAATTAAAGGGACATTCCCGAGTTTGCTGCATTGTAAGATGTTTCCCACTAATAAAATATTTCTATTATTAAACTTACATATTAAATATATTTTCTGGTTTAGAATATCAGTGTCTGTATATTCAATGTGTTTCTGGTTGTCTTAATAGTTGTAAGCAGTCCAAAATATATTTTAGGAAAAAAATGAAATTTAGCCTTGTACAAATATTATAACGATAAGAAACACGTTTAATATACAGCCACTAATATTTTATGCAGAAAAATGTATTTGATATGTAATAACAATCATCAAAAAGTCTTTGTTAGTCGATAACATCTTAAAATTTGCAGCAAACTCAGGAATGTCCCTTTAATGCACGGTTCTTTCGTTCTTGATTTTTGACCCGGAGTCCGGATTAGACAGAATACGGATTAGGCAGAGATTTATACCTAAGACATAAACGGTAGCTGGACGGGGCTTTAGGAATGGACCGGTTTACGCAGAGATCCGGATAACACAGAATCCGGTTTAGACAGAGTCCACTGTATATATACGGCTTTACGCCTTCGGCGCTCGTGTTTGATGAGTTCCGTCTACATGAAATTTCGATCCTCACCCCCCGTCGCTAAACATGCTAGCTACGGGCCTGTGGTGGTCCATTTAACAACAGTATCTACTTTCGTGTAAAACTTAAAACCTGAATTTTGATAAAACAACTACTGATATATGACACACACCTCAGCATTATTGCCATTAATTTTGCAAATGACCTGGCGTCAGCACGCTTTAATCTCGTAGAGTACCACAGTGGTGTCCCTTCTACAGCTGACGTATTTGTGTTACTTCTCTCCCTTTTCACCTGAGCTCCAACCCAACAGAACAGCGCCCATGCTTTCATGGCTTCCCGTCTAAGATGACCAGTCAAACGTTTTATTAACACGGTGAAGGTCGTATCGCTGTCAGCCAACACCTGTAATAGTAAGCGTAATGATTTATTTGAAATGCGGGACTGTTAGTCCAGTAAAACTAGAACATTTTCCCTCAAAGTTCGGAACAAATAGTAAAGAGATAAAACTTGGTCGATGCATTCCTCTAACCACCTTTAATAATATATTAACTATGAAGAACAAAACCGTATTCTCACACCAACATCGTATCTCTGCACAGTGTAGAGTCGAAAGGAAGTTAGGCAAAGACGTGATTGCTTCCAAGCTCCACTATCAGATGCTCGTTCTTAGAAAAACCGCCATTCCCCTAGGAGATCCATACTTGCGGCGCAGGAGGACTGCTACGCCCAAGACACGCTTAGAAAACCCCAATTTGCACAGGATAGAGGTCAATGGAATATATACAACTGCGATGGCATGCACTGACGAATCACTTTAAAAGCAGTGTTGATACCAGCTCAAGGACGATTAGGGATGGTTAGAGGAATGCATCCACACAAGTTTCACCTCTTTACTAATTTACCCCGATTTTTTCTGGACTATGTAGGGATGGGGACACGCCTACCACACTTCAGAATCATACCCCCGTGCACCAGAAAGATCTTACCTGCCTCCCTTCAAACATCTTTTCTACAGGCCGGATTTGAACTACTATTTGGTTGTTTTATACTACCTATTATATAATATGATATCTAGGGGGTAAACAACAGTTAAAATACAAAAACTAGAGTCCCCACCCGCTACCAACCCCGGTCCTCCCTTGCACCTGCCGGTCGCCTCTCCAACCCACCCAACCCTTTTCCTATCCTGGACAGAGGAGCCAAGGCCGGCACCTGTGCCGTGACAGGCGTGTGCTACAACAGCCTGCTCTGAATTTGCACGTAAAACCTTGTGACCTGACCTGACCTAAAACGTAGTTACCAGGATAATCATATCACATGATAAGCTAAATGGGAGGACTAACAATAGAAAATAACATCAGTACTGTTATTGAAATTTTCATCACAATATATCACTATAATAATGTAGTATTGAGATCACAATACTAGTAAATCACAAGAATAATATAGTATTAATGTATTGTGATCACAATACTAGTAAGTCACAAGAATAATATAGTATTAATGTAGTATTAATATCACAATACAAATAAGTCACAATAATAATATAATACTGTGATCACAATAACAATATGGTAGTTATAATAGATCACAATAATGATTTGGTATTGTCATCATAAAACATGACAATAATTAAAGGTATTGTTATAATAAATAACAATAATAATATGGTACCGTCACCATAATAAATGCACAATAATAATATTGTATTGTTATAATTGCAATACATCACAAAAATAGTATGGTAATTATAATAAATCACAATAATAATATGGTATTGTTATAATTGCAATACATCACAAAAATAGTATGGTAATTATAATAAATCACAATAATAATATGGTATTGTTATAATTGCAATACATCACAAAAATAGTATGGTAATTATAATAAATCACAATAATAATATGGTATCGTCACCGTAAAAATTACACAATAATAATATTGTATTGTTATAATCACAATAATAGTATGGTATTGTTATCACAATAAAAAAAAAAAAAATTATGATAATATATAATACTACTAATAATAAATAATGTGGTGGTGGTGGTAGTAGTAATAGTAGTAGTTGTTGTAGTAGAAGTAGTAATATTAATAGTAGTAGTAATCGTAGTAGTAGTAATAATAATAATAGTAGTAGAAGTAGTAGTAGTAATATGGCATTTTAAGACACACTTCTGCTTTTGCTAACAGTTAATACTATATTTGTAATCGATAATCTTCTGACTGGCATATAGAACACCAACTCCCAACTAGTAAATGACCCTGAAGACCCTCCTACATTCTTTTCCCGACGATAGATCACAACAACCACTCCAGATCTAGCGTTTGTTACAAGTAATCTGATGGCCAAAACATGTAGAACGGTACTCAACCAGCTAGATGGCAGTGACCATAAGCCTACTAAACGTGACCTTGATCTCGCCCTAAAACCAGAGGACTGTAAGATGTTGCCAAGATAGAACAACAAAAAGGCAAATTGGGACCTTTACTCCAACTTGACAGATAATATTAACACGGAAAAGAAAGATATAAACAAAATGGTCAAAGAATTCAACACTACCACCCTCAAGGCTGCAAATAAAACCATCCCAAGAGGAGCAAGAAAAACTATACACCACACTGGACAGAAGAGTTACAACTTCTAGAAGATCAAGTGAACGAATCTAGAGAAATGGTGGAACAAGATTCAAATGTTGAAAACAACATAAGGCTGAACGCTGTAACTGCAGAACACGAAAGGTCATTTGCTCAAACAGCGCGAACAAACTGGAAGAGAAAGACTGATCAATCAAATCAGGGAAGGAATGAAGATTTGGAAACTTGCCCGAGCAATGAGTAAGGAAAGCTGTACGTCTGCACCAATTGTCCTTGAATAGAACTACTTACAGGCACCAAGGCAGCAAATCAATTCATAGACAGCTTTGAAAGAGTCAGTGACCTAAACATCCCCACAGAAAGAAAGAGAGAAGTCCCTAAAGCACAGAAACCACACAGAAACATAATCCCAGATGATGATGTTATGACTGAAAGCCTCACAGAAAAAGAACTTGAAAAAGCAATCAAATACCTTAAGAAAGAAAATCGCCAGGCCCAGATGGAATCACCAATGAAATGCTACAGCACTTGGGGAAAATCGACAAAAACACATGCTTTTAAAGATCTTCACTGCAATTTGGGTCAACAGCTCTGTACCACAATCCTGGAGAGAAGTCACAATGATCTCAATTCACAAAAAGGGAAAAGACAAATGCAAACAAGTTTAACCAGCTGTGTTGTAAAGTTGATGTAAAGGATTATCAGCACCAGGTTAACATGGTACCTGGAAAAGAAGCAGCTAATCTCTCCAACATAAGCTGGATTCAGACAGAATAGAGCCAGGTCACCTACATATCACAAGACATTATGGATGCATTCCAAGAGAAGTAACACACACGCTGTATGGATTGACCTAGAGAAAGCCTTTGGCAAAGTCTGGATATAGGGACTGAAGCTACAGGGACACGAGTGTGGAATACCGGGACACATGTATAGGTGGATCTGCCAATAACTCACAACCAGAAGGCAAGAGTCCAGAACCAAAGACACAAAAGTAGAAAGAAAACACTGAAGCAAGGTGTACCACAAGGAGGAGTCCTCTCACCAACTCTATTTATCATTTACATAAATGATATATTAAAGGAGATCCCAAGATGGATTCATGGTGCAATATATGCAGATGGCCAGGTGATTTCGTATTCAGATGACTACATCACTACAGCAAATGTGAGAATGCAAGAAGCTTTGACGAAAATTGAGACAAATAAATGGCTGGTCAAATTAAACCCGAAGAAAATTACTTACACAATCTTCAGTCTGGCCAACAAAGAACTGAAAGTCAACCTCCAGATAGACGAGAATAAAGTGCCTGTTGAGGAAGAACCAACATACTTAGGGGTTCCGTTTGACCGCAGGATGACTTGGAAAGAACAGATTGACACATGCACAAGCAGAGCAAAGATACGCATGCCACTAATGAAGACATTTTCAGGAACATCCTGGGGTGCAGACTATAGCATCCAAAGAAACTCTATGTAAGCTATATCAGACCAGTATGGAGTCACATCCTGGGGAACAGCGGCAAAAACAAACTTCAACAAAACTGCAAAACAAAAGTCCAAAATCCAAGTACCACGCATTATCACTAGAAATATAAATTCAACACCCATACAAGCTCTAAACACAATAACTGGACTCTAGCCCGTTGAAGACAGGCGAGACATCAAAACTCTCATACAGGCTTCCATATTCAGAAGTTTGGAGGAACATCCAATACACGAGAGAATGGTAAAGCCAAGAAAGAGCCGAATCAAGTGGAAAAGTTTCATCCACCAGGTACGGATGATAAAGAAAACAGGTACAGAGCTCATGAACCATAAGATAACGAAAATCCCAACACACTGTTTGCTCCCAGCATGGAAAAGATACAAGTTTCCTGACATCATATAGACAGTACCAGGGATTCTCAAGAAAGAAACCCAGACAGAAATAGAAAGAAGAAGCCTTGCCCTAGAGTTTATGTACCAGGCCTACCTCCAAGACCAGTGGCCACATGCATATACTGATGGATCAGCAGAGGAAGCAACCAGAAATGGCGGTGGGGGAATTCAAATTGAACTTAAAGATGGGGAAAAAATTCAGATATCCATTACAACAGGAAAATACTCCTCCATTTATAAGGCAGAATCAGAAGCCCCGAGGATTGCTGCAACAGAGCTGATCAACAAAATGGAGCTCACACACAGGAAAGTTGTCATCTTCACAGATGCTCTCTCTGTACTCCAAGCTCTCAAAGACCCCCAAAGCAAAGATCTGAATGAACTTGCTTCTACTCTTTCTGCGCTGAGCTGCACCATTGAACAACCAACAATACAATGGATACCATCACACTGCAACATTCCCGGAAATGAAGAAGCAGACAGGTTGGCAAAAGAAGGAGGGAAAATGGTCCAAGAAGAGCTACAAATAACCAATGAGGAGATGAAGGCCATTGTAAAGCGACGGTGGCTCCTTAACATCCAGATCATAACAGCAGAGACAGTTACTACCAACTTTCAAGAGAAGACCAGGAGATAGTGATGCGACTGAGAACAGGCCACTTTAGACTCAACTACCACAAGTATACCAAATTCCGAGTGGGAAACAGTGGAAACTCTAGTGTGGTACAGCATCCATGACTGGAACATTTCCTGCAACATTGTCCCACCTACTAGAACCAGAGAAAAGCAGTCTGGCCTTCAGATGAACCCCTGAAGGAGAAACTCTTTAGACCCTTAGAGAACCTACGAAATACAGCAGCTTTTGTTCGAACCACTGGGCGTCTGAGCGTACGACGAAGAAAGAAGAAGAATCTCTAAATGTAATAACTGAAAGTGAACTAATGTTAAACTTTTACTAAGTAATTACTTCACTAACAAATTTGCGTACTTTCATGGCATCACATGCGACTGCTTGTGTGTCATTATCTTCTCCGAAGATTTCTTTTCTTTCTCTTTTTGGCGGCTCGGGTTTCGGGTAGCTGGGTAGAAATGGTTTCACATCAATATATTTCTGAAAATGAAATTAATATATAGCATTATTTATTGAATTATTTAACACCAGCAAAAAGAGAGCGCGTGGATGTAGAAATGCTTCGATTAGCAAGATATTTAAATATTCATTCTTAGTATATTTGAAAAAAAAAGACGAAGAATTATATCAATATTAATGCATAATTGTGTTATGCTACTGAACGCAGTAACTGAGTTTTAACTGTTGATGTAATTATTAAAGTAGTTATTGACAGTTGATTTACTATTAAAATAGTCGTTGACGTTTTGTGTAAATATTAAAATATTTGTTGACTGTTTATGTAATTATGAAATTAATTATTGACTCACGGTGTAAATATTAAAGTAGTTATGGACTGTTGGTGTAAATATTAAAGTAGTTATGGACAGTTGGTGTAAATATTAAAGTAGTTATGGACTGTTGGTGTAAATATTAAAGTAAGTGTTGACTGTTTATATTAAAGTTGTTATATTACCGACTGTTGATGTAAGTAGTGTTGGTTTATGATGTAATTATTAAAGTAAGTATTGACTCTTTGTGTAATTATTAAAGTAGTTATTGTCTGTCGGCATTCCATAATTGGGATGTTGATACGAAAGTGCGTGTTTTTATCCATTGCCAATAAAGATATTGTATTGTGTTGGGTGCCCAGCCATGTTGGCATCAAGGGTAATGAACAGGCAGATTCAGCTGCCAAGTCTGCTTTGGATTTGCCTCATGCCAGGATTAGTGTGCCTTATACTGGTTTTAAACATAGTATCAACCAATTTATCTTTTTGACTTGGCAAAATGATTGGAACGGTGCGGTTGCGAACAAGCTTCATGCTATCAAGCTAGCCTTGGGAGAGTGGCAGTCCTCCTATAGGTAGTACAAGAAGGATGAAATAGTTTTGTGCCGTACTCGCATCGGTCATACCTACTTGACCCATTAATTTATCTTGAAGAAGGATCCTCCACCTCAGCGTGAGCACTGTCAGTGTATTTTGACGGTACGCCACATTTTGGTTGAGTATAGCCATCTCAAAGAAACTAGAAAATATATATCTGGTCAAAGAAATATGATGGAATCCTTTCGATTCCATCCAGAACTTTTATTACAATTTTTACGTGATACTGACTTTTATTCAAAATTTTAATTTTATCTATCTGTGATATTTGTATCTTTGCACACTTCTTTACATTGTATTTTTTATTTAACTGTAGAATTTTTATAGCTTGGCACCCCAATAGCTGATGTATTTTTTTTGTCCTGGGGTGTCGTTAAACATCTATTCTGTTCTATTTTATTCTGTTCTATTCTATTCTATAATAATATTATATTCTTATTGACTGTCGGTGTAAATATTAATGTAATTACTGACTGTCGGTGTAAATATTAAAGTAATTACTGACTGTCGGTGTAAATATTAAAGTAGTTATTGACTGTCGGTGTAAATATTAAAGTAGTTACTGACGGTCGGTGTGAATATTAAAGTAGTTACTGACGGTCGGTGCGAATATTAAAGTAATTTCTGACTGTCGGTGTAAATATTAAAGTAGTTATTGACTGTCGGTGTGAATATTAAAGTAGTTACTGACTGTCGGTGCGAATATTAAAGTAGTTACTGACTGTCGGTGTAAATATTAAAGTAGTTACTGGCGGTCGGTGCGAATATTAAAGTAGTTACTGACGGTCGGTGCGAATATTAAAGTAATTATTGACTGTCGGTGTAAATATTAAAGTAGTTACTGACTGTCGGTGCGAATATTAAAGTAGTTACTGACTGTCGGTGCGAATATTAAAGTAGTTACTGACTGTCGGTGTAAATATTAAAGTAGTTATTGACTGTCGGTGCGAATATTACTGTAGTTATTGACTGTCGGTGTAAATATTAAAGTAGTTACTGACTGTCGGTGTAAATATTAAAGTAGTTACTGACCGTCGGTGCGAATATTAAAGTATACTGACACACAATGAAAACACAAAACAGATATTTTTCAGTATTTTGTTGTGATTAATGAAAAATATATTTATTGGACTTAAAGTAACAATTTATGTGAGGAAGCCATTGATTGGTACTTTTGTCTGGGTTTAATCCTGGTTTTGTTCTCGTTACACATACAATAGCAGAAACACACACAATGGTGTGAAATGCGTTCACTACATGCTCAATCATGCTGCATGCAATGCACGTGAAATGCCAGTATGTGGACACATAAAAGTCACGTAACGGTGTCATATTCTTCGTCACATTAATAATGCCACGACTCGGAGAAGAACAAAGGGAGCAAGCTTTGGGCATGGTTCAAGGGTGGACTCTGTTTTGCGTTTTCATTGCGTGTCAGTATAGTTACTGACTGTCGGTGTAAATATTAAAGTAGTTATTGACTGTCGGTGTAAATATTAAAGTAGTTACTGACTGTCGGTGTAAATATTAAAGTAGTTATTGACTGTCGGTGTAAATATTAAAGTAGTTACTGATTGTCGGTGTAAGTATTAAAGTAATTACTGACTGTCGGTGTAAGTATTAAAGTAGTTACTGACTGTCGGTGCGAATATTAAAGTAGTTACTGACGGTCGGTGCGAATATTAAAGTAGTTACTGACTGTCGGTGTAAATATTAAAGTAGTTACTGACTGTCGGTGTAAATATTAAAGTAGTTATTGACTGTCGGTTTAAATATTAAAGTAGTGACTGACTGCAGTTGTTGACTGCTGGTGTAATTTTTACAGTAGTTGTTTACTATTGCAGTACCGCTAATTATTATAATGACTGTTAATATAAGTTGTAGAAACATCACGAGGGGTATATGGCTTTTTATGTACCCTCTGTGTGTTCTTTTAAAAGAGCACACAGAGGGTACATAAAAAGCCATATACCCCGAGAGATGCTTCTACAACGAATTTATCTTCCCGACATCAAAATAACGCCAGACAATAATTGTTAACAATTTATTAACGGAGCCGTACCAAGCGGACGCGAACGAAACCACTTGCCAGTGACGAAAAATAGTTCCATCGATAAACGAGTTTTTAACTTCAAATGTTTGTAATACGAAATTGTCTGAAACAGATATTAATAAAAAAAAATAAAAAAATAAAAACTTTTTTTTATCAGAAATGTATGTAGTCAAAAAATAAAAATATTAAAAAAATATATATAAATTTGTTTTTGCTAATCGCGCATTAATACAATAACACTACGACCGTAATTAGGTGGCCGAGTTCAACATTGCAGCTTTTAAAAGTATTGAAATAGTGATTTTATAGTAAAAATAAAATTAATTATGTATACTTGATTGATTACCAATGTTATTTATAATCTAATTATTGCTTTAGCATTAACTGGGGTGGCTGGAAACTGTTGGAAATTACAGTCGGGGTATAAGAGAATTTGGCTCCGCCCACAGGGGTATAAGGGATTTGTCCAACGGCAAACAACCAATGAGATTAAAGAATTTTACATGAAGGCGAGATAATGACTGATGCGCATGCTCCAGCTGACGTACCTCAGTCTTAGCTGACATTTTCAGACCTCTGTTTACACACTGTCAGCATCTACTTGTCGTCTACTTGTCAAAAAGCTTGTCTTCTCTTCTTCTAAAGGAAATATAATGAAAATAAGTCTCTGTTTAAAACCACAAGGTTTTGTTTGTTTCGTAGGTATTAACGTGCTTATACCCCAAGGGCACAAACACAGCCAGGGATTGTTCCCATAGTTAGATGGGGAGGGGAAGGGGGACTGCGATGAGCAGAACTGTGCAATATATTTAGTCTAATAATAACGCTGAATTCAGACAAACAAATGTGTACTATCGGAACTAGAATAAACCTGATTTTCGTCAGTTATGTCTTTCATATTAAACTGACAGGTAAATATTTTGTAAATATCTCTTTAATGATACTTTACCTAATTTAGCATTGACTTGTTTGGGCTTTCACTGATGTAGAAGGTGGTGTTTACTCTTGAAAAGTAAAAGAAAGATGCAGCATAAACAGGTGATTTGTGCACTTTGTTGGAACAGACTATAAAACATTTTGATCGACATTTGTCAATTCCATTTCTGTTGCAATATGTGAGGGGCCGTCTCTGATGACGGTTTACCCCTATCCGTATCCAAAAACTAAATATTTGTAGACATTTCAAAGTAACCTTTGAGCAAAACTGTCAAAAACCATTCTGATTGAATGAATGAATGTTTAACGACACCCCAACACTAAAAATACATCGGCTATTGCGTGTCAAACTATGGTAAATGTAAACACAATGTGATGATCAACATCAATATAAAAATTCAACAGTTAAATTAAAACACAGTGTAAAGAACTGTGCAAAAGTACAAATATCACAGTTAGATAATATTTAAAATTTACAATAAAACGCAGTATCACGTAGGAACTGAAAAATATCTTTTCTAGTTTCTTTGAGATGAGGACACTCCACCAAAATGTGGCGTACCGTCAGAGTACACTGACAGCGCTCACACTGAGGTGGAGGATCCTTCTTCAAAATAAATGAATTGGTCAAGTAAGTATGACCGATGCGAGCACGACATAAGACTATTTCATCCTTCCTGCACTGTATATAGGAAGACTGCCACTCTCCCAAGACTGGCTTGATAGAATGAAGCTTGTTCGCAATCGCACCGTTCCAATCATGTTGCCAAGTCGAAAAGATAAATTGGTTGATACTATATTTAAGATCAGTATAAGGTACACCAACCCTGGCATGAGGCAAATACAAAGCAGACTTGGCAGTAGAATCTGCCTTTTCATTACCTCTGATACCAACATGGCTGGGCACCCAACAAAATACAACATCTTTATTGGCAATAGATAAAAAGACGCTTTCGTATCACCATCCCAATTAAAAAACCACTCTGAGTGTGTGGTCTATTATACCGGTATTACAGGTGCTATGTATTAAAAGAAATATCTTAAGTTGCATAATGACAGCTATTGTAAATAAAAATTTTAACTAAATTTTTCTTTAAAATTTAAAGACTACACTTTCACCTATATGCCCATAAATGATTCTAACAAAATAAGTTTATCTACTAGTAAAAAATACATTTTATTGGAGAATCTTTATCACAAACAGATTGTGTAAATTTCTAATGTACTTATATTTAATTTATATTCACTGCTGATAATAATTAATAATTTATGCTGCAATTCAAAATACTCAGTTAATTTGCAGTTTTAAATTAAACGTTTGTTTAAGGGTAAATGAAACTGACACATCGATAAAAATGTGTTATCGTCTGTTCCAACAAAATGCACATATCACCTGTTTACTGACATCTTTCTTTTAATTTCAAGAGTAAGCATCACCTTGTACATCAGTGAGAGCTCAAACAAGTAAATGCTAAATTAGGTAGAGTTTCATTAAATATATATTTACAAAATATTGACTTGTGAGTTTAATATGAAAGAAATAATCGACGAAAATCAGTTTTATTCTATTTCCGACACTACTTTAGTTTAAACTTTGGACACAAATTTAGATGGTTCGCCCAAAATAAAATACAGACAATTAATGTAATTTAGAAACGTTGTCTAAAAATTATGTCCGTCAATAAGAACCTAAATTTGCCATTGCACACAAAATTGCAAGGCAGTTGTAAAATTAAATATAATTTGATTTTAGGTTCTAGTGTATTTGGCTGACTGTTCATTTGGAGGTAAATAGGTAACAGCTGCATGCACACACAGATATATACAAACGCGCATGCGCACGCAATTTTAGGACCGGATTTATGACAGGACAATGATGAGAATCCCACAATTCTACATCTTGTGACTATAAGGACCACGCCCATTTAAGACTGCAGGATATTATTGATGTCTAAAGATATTAAATGGCAGGAAACGGAAAGCAAGATTAATGTTATCCCTAGACACAACATTCCATGCAATTATTCATAACGTTGACATTCTCAGAAGAAAACTAAACCAAAAATAGGTGAGCAGCATTTAAACCTAGGGATATAAAAACAGTTTAAATACAAAACCTCACTAGTTAAAAGAATATTCACATCAAAAGATAAGCTAACTGGGGGAGGGGGATAACAAAATAAAAGTTATAAAAACATTTCAGATAAACTTCTAGATAAGAGTTAAAGGAATTATCGAAAATATTCTAAGTCGAATGGGGAACTAAGAAAGGAAAGTTAATTACTGTTTGGATCACACTCACCAAGTCCTTCAGGACACAGTGCGCCGAATTTACGAAGCCTGTTTTTTTTTCTCAAACGCATGTCTATGTGCATTGTAAGATACAAACAGGCTTTGTAAATTCGACCCTTTGTGTTTAAGCAATGTATTCATAGTGATTTTGCAATATTCGGTTTAATTCTAGCAATATTTACACTTCTTTATAGTACAGTGCAGTTCTACTTGTGACCTGCTTTGTACAAATGAGGGGCTACACGGGGAGCTTGTACATAATTTTATATCTGTGATTAATGAAGCGGATGCTACATTGTTGAGTAGTTCGTTCCACATATTGCATTTTGCCATTTGGACAAGCAAAACAAGTATACTTCAAAAGTAGCGTTAGTCTAGACTGCCTTTAATTTGTTACACTATGTCGTTTTTGCTAGTAATATGTTGGGTGGTTGTACATTTGTTCAAAGGCTTTATATCTGGGTCTGTGGCAGGGGCGACAACCCCAAATGCTTGTATCTGAAGTGGAAAGTTTGACTTTATTAGACATCAATATGTTTCCAATGGAAGCATTGCGTTTTCCCGCAGTCACCTCAAGATGTTTCCTTCCAATGGAAGCATTGCGTTTTCCCGCAATCACCTCAAGATGTTTCCAATGGAAGCATTGCGTTTTCCTGGTCTCGTCTAGCACCTGAGACTTTCTGTTGCTAGTGGTGACGATGTTAATGTCTGCAGCCAGTTGAAGCTTGCGTGTTGTATCGCTTATAAATATTAAACATGTTTGTAAGCCTACTTTTGTTGTAGCCACATTAGCGGAGCAAGATACAGAACTGTTCTAGGTGTTGGTCTGTCCACTCAAATCCACTGCAGAGTTTTAGGATCCGGAGAGCTCCACTCTAGGGTATCTAAGCTAATCTTGGGAACGCAGAAGGGATGAACCATCCTGCTATATGGATCTACTAGGGAGTGGCGGTCATCCTAAGGACGAGCACCTAACAGTGGGTCATGGAAGCAATCACGACTTTGCCTAGCTTCTTTTCAACTCTGCCTTGTGCATAGATACGCTTTTGATGTGGCAATACGATTTTGTCCTTCAGATTACGTGTGTGTTAGAAGCTGTTTCTTTATGATGAAGGTCTGCCGCAAACAAGGAATCAGCTGATGTGCCTTTAACATCCAGAAATGGCACAGAGTTGTCACTCATATGTAAAGTGAATTTTATCGGAGGGTGTTTATTGTTTAAGATGTCAAAAAGCATGTTGGTTTTTTTAAAGTTTACTATCGAGGAAGAAACAAAAGCAATATTTCAATAAAACCCGTTCGTTGTACCCCAATAACGCATTGAATTCAGATTTGAAACGCTAAATAGAATTTTCGGGTCACCCTGATTACATCTGACCGAACAAACATGGTTAGACTTTGTGCAGATTAGATGTATACTAATGATATTGTCTTTAACTGCCAGGCTTTACGTTTAATACTACGCCGCTGCTGAGATTTGAAACCGATGACTGTCATCATGAAACGCGCCGTCAACACGCAAAGTTCCTAGCCCTCTATATTGTTTATTATTATTATATATTTATTTATTGTGTTTGCAAAATAACCAAATTCAGAGATACTAAATCACGACGTTGCACCTTTAACTGGGAAGGCCACCACTGGCCTGCAGGTCGTAAGGCAAGTATATTGCCACACGGGACTTAATAGTGTTTACTGTTAAGCTGTGATAACGACGTTCGTTATCTTGCATTTCACAACTACGTGCCGTTGTCATAAGCGTACGTGACGTGGGGAGTTCGGGTCACCCTTTCCAGACTGTGCTACGTCGCCCTGTACAACAGGCCTCAGACCACAATTAATTTCGCTATATGTTTCTATATAGCCTTAGTGCCTATAACATTTTTATTAATATCAGCAGGCCCGTGGATTTTTGTATGTACCTTTGCCTGCCTGGGGGACACATACCCTGAAAAGGACAACCCCTGTTGTCCAGCTCTTTCTCCCAGCTTATTGGTTTAAACAAACACACCCTCTAAACCAGGCCGGAGTACTCCCATTTTACACAAAAAGCACTACTTTTGCATGGTCCGGAATTACCACAAACAAGTCTTTAATGTCAACAAGTTACACATGTTTACAAACTACATGATCTCCCCTGTCACTTCAGTCAAATAGTTGCCACTTCATAGCTGTCTGCCATGAAATAATCACAGTCAAACAGCAGACTACTTGCGCGGTCAAATTTCCGGATTTTGGACAACCAAATGGGAAGATAACTGTAATCTGAGGCCAACATTGCGTAACGAACAATTGTTTATATACGAGTCTATATATTACTGCGTACTAGCAGGAATTACAAACGAACTCACTCCAAACATTAGTCTCGATCAAAAAGACGTTTATTTTGTACCGGTAAGTGCATGAGAAAGGTCTTAGTAACAAAAGTGTAAGCGGAATAGTCGCAGGCGAGTTTCTGTATTCCGTGCTTTATTTTCACTTTCATCACGGAATAGTCGCAGGCGAGTTTCTGTATTCCGTGCTTTATTTTCACTTTCATCACGGAATAGTCGCAGGCGAGTTTCTGTATTCCGTGCTTTATTTTCACTTTCATCACGGAATAGTCGCAGGCGAGTTTCTGTATCCGTGCTTTATTTTCACTTTCATCACGGAATAGTCGCAGGCGAGTTTCTGTATTCCGTGCTTTATTTTCACTTTCATCACGGAATAGTCGCAGGCAAATTTCTGTATCCGTGCTTTATTTTCACTTTCATCACGGAATAGTCGCAGGCGATTTTCGGTATCCGTGCTTTATTTCACTTTCATCACGGAATAGTCGCAGGCGATTTTCTGTATCGTGCTTTATTTTCACTTTCATCACGGAATAGTCGCAGGCGATTTTCTGTATTCCGTGCTTTATTTTCACTTTCATCACGGAATAGTCGCAGGCGATTTTCTGTATCCGTGCTTTATTTTCACTTTCATCACGGAATAGTCACAGGCGAATTTCTGTATTCCGTGCTTTATTTTCACTTTCATCACGGAATAGTCGCAGGCGATTTTCTGTATCCGTGCTTTATTTTCACTTTCATCACGGAATAGTCGCAGGCGATTTTCTGTATCCGTGCTTTATTTTCACTTTCATCACGGAATAGTCGCAGGCGATTTTCTGTATTCCGTGCTTTATTTTCACTTTCATCACGGAATAGTCGCAGGCGATTTTCTGTATCCGTGCTTTATTTTCACTTTCATTACGGAATAGTCACAGGCGAATTTCTGTATTCTGTGCTTTATTTTCACTTTCATCACGGAATAGTCGCAGGCGATTTTCTGTATCCGTGCTTTATTTTCACATTCATCACGGAATAGTTGCAGGCGATTTTCTGTATTCCGTGATTTATTTTCACTTTCATTACGGAATACAAAACAAATAGGCAGCTAGTATGTTGAGTTTTGTTGTGGAATTAAATACACCACCAAAATGGCGTTATAGTTTAGTTCTTTTGTCAATTAAATTCGTATATTTTGAAATTAAAATTCACCATCTTTAGTATGAACCTTATACACATAGATTTCATTGATTTTTGCACGTTATATAACAAAATAAAGTAAAATTAGTATTTAAATTACGTATGTGTGTGCGTGCGTGTGTAAGTAAGTGTGTTTGTAAGCCAGTGATTGTGTTGATGTATGGATATCTATATATTGTATGTATATGTTTCACTATTACATAGGTATTAACGCACTGGCGTAGGGATAATTAAATTGTTTTAAATTGTCTCATGTCGTTACCGCCACTCAAACCTGTGGCAACGAATCGCTCGCATCTTGCCCAATTTCCACGAAACGCTCGGCTATGGTGTCATTCTTAGAAAGTATGTATATATGGATGCATGGATACATGGATGGATGGATGGATGTATGTATGGATGGATGGATGCAAGGATGGATGGATGGATGGATGTATGGATCGATGCATGCATGGATGGATGGATGGTCACGTTGTATTCTATAAAATGTAAATGTGTTTAACATGTATATTTACATATGAAACTTCTAATTCTGTAAGATAAATTTCTTGACAAATAATACTGTAGACAATGGTTATCAATTAAAAACATTTAGAGGAAGCTGAAACTGTTGCATGCATATATATATATATATATATATATATATATATATATATATATATATATATATATATATATATATATCTCTTTAAGGCGTGCAGATATATCAGCAATAAACATACCTCCACTAGTAACATTCTGACGCCACCAATCATACGACATATCAACACTGTCCAGTAGTTGTTTCACACGTGTAGCCCAATTAATACGAGATTCACTAAATTTAAACATGTTAATAAAAATTGTTTTAATATAGTTAACATTTTGTATACGTTTCAACCAATATTTTAATACTGCTATATATCTACATATCTGAAAGGGATAACAACCTAATTCATTGTACACAGTGACGGAACATGCTCTTAATTTTGTTTTCGCCTGTGGCGATATTAATTGTTTTAGAGGGCCGTGTGCAGTTCCAATATGCACTTAAGTCCAGGTGGGCACTTTGTTACGTAATACCTCTGCGCGACGGTCGTCGAGCGCTCTCTATTACACACCCAGTCCAGGTGTGGAGGCCATGTGGCCAGTAGTTACGTAATACCTCCGCTAGTTCGGTACGATCGGGGTATTGCCAACGAACTAGGCGACGACCAGTCTGGTCTTCTAAGAGAAAAATACGTCTCTGGGAGTTGTTGCAATATCTCATGATACGTGAGGTGCCGCGTTGTGCCCCCAGGCGATATTCGGTTTTGTAATAAATAGCTAGGGTTTTAGAGATATCAGGGAAAAACATAGGAAGGCTGCAGGGTAAACGGACGTCGACCACTGAACGAAATATATAAATTCAGCCCGGACGTGGTAATTATATATTATTTCTGCTCTGTTGTATAACCTTGATGTGATTGATGTGACTTTAAATATTTTAATACTGTATTATACCAATATTATTTAGACGGTGCTGCCGGTCATCTGACGCAGTAAACTGTAGGCTCACTGTTCTAAATAATTATTAAGGCTTAGCCAGTCATCCTAGAGGACCTAGGTAAACTGTAGGTTATTGTCTTTATTGTGATAGGTACCAGTATTAATTCTGTGTTACAAGGTTACTGAACGAGTAGTAAGGGTTAATTAAAAATTAACCAGTTAGGAATAGAGTTGTAATTCCTTTATTAATTAAGTTCCCCTGGAAGCGTTTCTCAATTATCACACGTGTGGGTGTTGTGTCACGGTGAAGTGATTAGCATATTGTGTAAACTAGACACCTAGAGATTAACTAATTGAGTGATCAGTTCTGGGTTGTTATTATTTGTTGTTGTTAATTAACTACTGCGGCAGTACATTTGTCAGCGTAGGTTAATACAGATTCCAAAGTGTATTGTGTGTTTGTTGTGTTTTCTAGTGAACTAAACGTGCTATAATAATATATACTTTATATAAGATCTTATCTCCGATCATACCTAGACGAGCCACGCGGGTATAACTGCCCGTTACAGAGAAATCTAATAGATATACAGTTAGGAGAGATATTTGGATAATCGTGTTTTATTCACTTACGGGTATTATAGGATCCCCGTGACATACACCATATGTGTTGTGGTTTTACGATTCACACCAAGTATTTGTTTACACAATGAAAGATGAACTTTTTCAATATCTGGAGACTTAGCAAAGCCTCGTGACTCACAGCCGTAATTAAGTATAGGTAGTATATATGCATCAAATAAGTAAATTATTGTTTCGAAATTTACATTTACATTTTTGGACGACCTTGGCTTGCTATATGTCTGTGTGTATTAGCAAACTTTCCATTGTAATAAAAAAATGAGTCCTAAATAGTTAAAGGAGTCGACAATTTCTATAATTTCACCATAGCCCAGTGTTCGTTTTTCATTATACCACCTCTTTTCCTAAATACAACAATTTTAGTTTTGACAGTCTAAAATGTGCCATGTATGGTTAAACAAACATTCATTTCCTTTACGCATATGCCTATTGTCGCACGAATCCGTATCTACCTAGCAAGACCACAGCGTTTACTTTTGATATAGCCAGTTATAATGTATCTGTACTCACCAACAAGTGTCTGTACACGTAAAGTCCACACATGGAGTCACTAAACCGTAGACGTTAATCCTATAAGTATATACGTTACAGATTGTCGTTTCCCATTGCCTAGAAGCACGGCATTGTTTTATTCCGTTTACGGGGACCCTGGAGTGAACTTCCCTGTTCTAAAGTTGGACGGGGAACCAGTCAGGTGTGTTCTGTTCAGGTATTGGCTGATTTTCAAACAAAAAGCCTGGCTAATCACACACAGGAGCTGTTCGGTTCTCTACAGCCAGCGTTTGTTTTCTTATGTTAGATTTACTTCCTATTGAACTCCTATTTAAAGGAGTTTGCAGCCATTGTAAGATATTTACAAACGACAAGAGTTCTTTTTAAGATTAAAATTGCATATAGCACATATCTTGTTGTTTAGAATATCAGTGTCTGTATATCCAATGATTTTGCAGTCGTGTGCTAATTTGTATAGCAATTATTGTTCGTGTCTTATAATATACTTTCCTATACTTACCTTTTGTGACACCCAATAACCGATGTGTATTTTTGTACCGGGGTGTCGTTAAACATGCATTCATTCATTCATTCGTATTATTATATATTTTTCGTAATTACGAAATTATTGGGAGGTAAACTCCAAGTTGGGCTTCTATTAATACTTGTGTTATTTACATACGCATTGAAAACAAACTCAAACACAATTTCCTTTAATAATTGTGTTATTTACATACGCATTAAAACAAACTCGAACTTCTACAGTTTACTTTAATAATTGTTATTTACATACGCATTAAAACAATCTCAAACACAATTTCCTTTAATAATTGTGTTATTTACATACGCTTTAAAACAAACTCGAACTTCCAACAGTTTCCTTTAATAATTGTGTTATTTACATACGCTTTAAAACAAACTCAAACTTTAACAGTTTTCTTTAATACTTGTGTTCTTTACATACGCGTGAAAACAAACTCAAATTTAAACAGTTTTCTTTAATACAGTTTTCTTTAATATACAGACACGTACGCGCACGCACACAACACAGACCGGCCTCGGTGGCGTCGTGGTTAGGTCATCAGTCTACAGGCTGGTAGGTACTGGGTTCGGATCCCAGTCGAGGCATGGTACTTTTAATCCAGATACCTACTCCAAACCCTGAGTGAGTGCTCCGCAAGGCTCAATGGGTAGGTGTAAACCACTTGCACCCACCAGTGATTCATAACTGGTTCAACAAAGGCCATGGTTTGTGCTATCTTGCCTCTGGGAAGCGTAAATAAAAGATCCCTTGCTGCCTGTTGTAAAAGAGTAGCATATGTGGCGACAGCGGGTTTCCTCTAAAAAAAACAGTGTCAGAATGACCATATGTTTGACGTCCAATAGTCGATGATAAGATAAAATCTAGTGGCGTCGTTAAATAAAAAATCGTTTTACATACACACAGAGACACACATGCACACACGGAGAGAGAAAGAAACACACATACCTACTAAGACACGCACACAGACACAAGCTCACAGAAAGATATACACACACATAGGAACACACACGCACAGAGACACACAAACACAGAGAGAAACACAGACATACATGCACACAACACACTCACACTCATACAGCACCCAGACACACGTGCACACACTCGCATACACATACACAGAGAGAGGCGCACACATTCATACAGACACACCTACAGATACACGTATACACTGATGCATACTCACACATACGAATACACACAGAGAGACATACATACACAGACACACACACACACATTCTCTCTCTCTCTCTCTCTCTCCGTCTCTCTCTCTCTCTCTCTCTCTCTCTCTCTCTCTCTCTCTCTCTCTCTCACACACACACACATTAAATTAAAATTGCAATTAACGTTGCGTGTACTGCTTACAAAACCACGTATTAAGCTTGAGATTATATGATAAAGAGATTATTACCATCATATGTTTCGGTATCATCAATATCATATATTAGAAATAAAAATAATGGAATATATATATATATAGATAGATAGATAGATAGATAATCTGTCTCGTGTGTGCTAGTCAAGCTGCTTGTTCAAACAGATCGTTAAAGAATAAAGAGATCCTCTTTTTGTGTTTGAAATATATATCTAGGAGCTTACTCAAACGTGACTCATAAATTAAACATCGATAAAACATTTTTTAGAACACTACACATATAAAACTAGGGGGAGAGCTTTTGTCATTCGTTAGATTTAGTATACGTAAACATAATTAAAGTTCTTGGTATTCACCAACTAATAAATTATTACAAACTGTACGAGTAGGCACGCGCTAAGAACGTTAATTGTTATGGTTAAACTTAGCTTGTAACCAATAATTGTGTTTCTCTATTTACCGCAACTACCTTGTTTTATTGTTACCTGGAGGAACCTGACAGGTATGGTCTGTTTTCACAATGACTGATTTTCAAAAGCCTGGCTCATCAAATACATTCCCAGTCTGGAGCTCCATGCGGCAAGACGTGTTTGTTTCGCTTGTGCACACTGCACATGCTTTCGCGGCTCGACTTGGGGATCCTTCATTTCGTTGTTTTTGTCAGCGAAATGAAGTTTTCTACTGGGATGTATGCGGCCATTGGAACTGATGGAACGCTTCTCGTTTCGACAGTCTGCACCACCAGGTTGGATTCTTTTTTAGCGAGATTCCTTGCCTCCACGTCATTTCTCCGTCTGACTATGCCGACTTGCTTTTTTGGTGACTCGTATGACGGCCATTCTGCAGAACGCCACGGTTGTTCGCGTTTAGTCTCTACATGTCCGAGCCTGTCCTAGCAGCAGTGGAAGATTGACCGCCCCACTCTAAGAAGAAATAGGAAGCGGGGTCGGCCCCTACTACTCTTTTCTGGACTTTACTTTGTTTTATTGTGATGCCATCTTGTATCCTCCGAAGTCGGGCCCGTCCGCACCACTATACCAACCCATGACGACTGGACTATACCCTAGTCTGATTCTCTCTCTCGTTCAGACCGATCCGGCTTCTCAAGATCTGCATTTCAGCGCAGCACTACACCTTCAATGTCTATCGACTGTCATTCTAGGGGTTTTCTTGACGGGATGCAACCCATCTCGTCCCTACAAGCTGTGCACCCTAACGGTCTTAACGAGGCCACTCACGTGGACATATAGATCGGACTTTAAACTTTTAGACCTTCTTTCAAAAGTTTATGTCGAAATTACTTTTTTTTTATTTTATTTTTTTATTAAATAGTCCGATACTCTCTTCTTTGTCTTATTTATTTTTGGACTGTCCTTCTAAAATGCTCCAAATTATATAAATATTCGACCGAGCAGTCTTCTTTTTATTTTTGGCTTGTAACTTTTTTTCTTTTTTTTAAAATTCTATTAACTTTTTTACTAATTGCTATTTTCAAAATTCTGCCCATTTTCAACTCTTTTTTTTCTGTCCTGGGACAAGCCCCTGGCTACCCAGAGACAGGCCCCGGAACGGACATACTCGAAACTCTAGCGGTATATGAGCATGTAAATATTATTCGCACTCACGCAGACTACAAATCACGATAACCAGTTATAGTTAAACACCTTACAACGGTTAAATACCGTTATATTTAATTTAATTGTTTGCGCTTATTTCTGTATGCAGGCCCGTACGCAGGGGGGGGGGGGGGGGGGGGGGGGGTGCGTACGTACCCCCATAGTCTGCCGAGGTCCGTCCGTGGATGTGTAAAAAAACAATATTCCGACGATGTGACAAATTTACTTCCCAGAGTGCAGGAAAATGCATCTCCTGCATTCTAGATCCCCCCCCCCCCCCCCCCCCCATATAGATTTCTGCGTACGGGCCTGGGATGTAGCTCAATCGGTTGAGTGCTCGCTTGAAGTGTTTGCGTCGCAGGATCGAAACACATCGGTGGATCCATTAAACCGATTCTTGTTTTTTCTCGTCACAACCAATGGTCAATGGCCGTGGTATGTGTTTCCCTGTCTATGGGGAAAGTGCATAAAAGATCCCTTGCTGTATTAGAAAAATGCAACGGGTATTCTCTGGTGGCTGTGTATCAAAATTAGGTTTGGCATCCAATAGCCGATGATTAACCAATGTGCTCTAGTGGCGTCGTTAAACAAAAACTTTTATTTCTCTTCATGAAGCTATCAGTCAGTTAAATACCGGCCTCGGTGGTTAGGCCATCGGTCTACAGGCTGGTAGGTACTGGGTTCGGATCCCAGTCGAGGCATGGGATTTTTAATCCAGATACAGACTCCAAACCCTGAGCGAGTGTTCCACAAGGCTCAATGGGTAGGTGTAAACCACTTACACCGACCAGTGATCCATAGCTGGTTCAACAAAGGCCATGGTTTGTGCTATCCTGTGGGAAGCGCAAATAAAAGATCCCTTGCTGCTAATCGGAAAGAGTAGCCCATGTAGTGGCGACAGCGGGTTTCCTCTCAAAATCTGTGTGGTCCTTAACTATGTCTGACGCCATATAACCGTAAATAAAATGTGCTGAGTGCGTCGTTAAATAAAACATTTCTTTCAGTCAGTTATAGACGTTCGTGTTAGTAGTATATCCTATGAAGGTGCAATCACGTTAGGTCGAAAGCTCCTCAGCACATGCCAGTATCTAAATTAGATCACAAGCCCAGTCAAACACATACAGAGGTCATGCAATGAATTGCGTATATTTTGTAAAGAAAAAACAAAAATATCACATTGCTTGGAAACCAGTTTTATTAATACATTCACTGTTGTTGAGTTTATGATCTGAAATATTCTTAATATCCACACACATCGCTGGATTTCTACCTGCTCTCTACATACAAAATGGGTATCCACTGCTAACTGTACTGTGTTTCTAGACGTCAGTCCAACGAAATGTGTCCATCTATTGTTGTTGCTACATATTTCATTGTCTCACATACAGAACGTGAACACTCAATCAGTATTCCAGTACTGAAGGGCGTGGCACCAGACTTCACACTGATCTGTTTTATACAGACACTCAAGCCTCCAATTTGGTGTTGTTTTCTTCAAATGGATCAAAGTTTTCTTCTCGTAACAGCCTAAGAGGGTAAAATAGTTGTTCGTGCGGAGGAAAATCATTCCAATCCCGCCATACCCATCCTAAAAACGAAGTAAATTTTATAATTGCATGTAACATATATTAGAATGTTCTTTAAAATAACATATAAACAAAACACGTTCTATTTATATATATTGGTGAACACGCGACCCTTCACCGGTGAACCCACGACCCTCTTCACCGGTGACCCCACGACCCTCTTCATTGGTGACCCCAAGACCCTCTTCACTGGTGAACCCACGACCCTCTTCACCGGTGACACCACGACCCTCTTCATTGGTGAACACGCGGCGTGACCTTCTTCACAGGTGAACCCAATACCCTCTTCACTGGTGAACCCACGACCCTCTTCACTGGTGAACCCACGACCCTCTTCACAGGTAAACCCACTACCCTCTTCACCGGTGACCCCACGACCCTCTTCATTGGTGACCCCACGACTCTTCATTGGTGAACACGCGGCGTGACCTTCTTCACAGGTGAACCCACTACCCTCTTCACCGGTGAACCCACGACCCTCTTCGCCGGTGACCCCACGACCCTCTTCACCGGTGACCCCAGACCCTCTTCACTGGTGAATCCGCGAGACAGAATACACCAGGTTCAGTGTTAGGCACCAGCTGGCACCCTTTGTTGATGTATAATTATAAACAATTCCTGTGCGAATAAACAACAAGCAAACACAAAAGCCAACAACAATAAACAATCACACACACACACACACACACACACACACAGACAGACAGACAGACAGACAGACAGACAGAGAGAGAGAGAGAGAGAGAGAAAACTGTAGAGGTAACCGTCATATATGTAATAACCTTCACATTTGTGGGGCTCGAGAGTTTGTGGCTCTTCGCGGTAGTTAACATCGACTTCTCCCTGCATGGAGACTTCGTTCTTTCCGTGCTCGTGGAAGATGTGCACAACATGCACGTTCTTCAGCAACAATCCGGTCTCTTCCTGTGTCTCACGTATAGCGCACTCTTCCCACGTTTCTCTGAAACACGGCATTTACAAAACGTTTTTAAAAAACCTGAACTTTTTACCATAGAATGTTAACTGTAACACAGTATATATATACTACTCAAACGAATTTAAGGGTCAGACGATATTTTCGACATTATTTTCTGAATGTCAATTATATTAGCTAGACCATAATGTCACGCATGGTATTGTTCCATTTTGACGAAAGTGGGTCTAAGCAACCCATAAATGAATTAAAATCCACTGTCATTGACACTGTCGACTAGCTCTAATGGCGAAAACATGCTTACATTTGCACGTAAATTAGGGCGAAAGCGAAAGGTCTGCTAAGTGCCCATAACTTGCTTTTTCAGAAAGCGCTTCATTTGCACGCTTTGCATGTGTATTCCATGTTCCCAATGCTGAATTTCCGTATAATTGGAGCTTGCGTTCGTGTATGGTGCACACTCCAAATTCGACAATGGTACGACTTCAACTGACTATCGAAGATCGAGGAAGGGCTATTGCTTGGCTTCAGGATGGCAATACGCAAAGAAATGTTGCTCTGAGACTTGGTGTCAGTCAGAGTGTCGTTGGCCGACTGTGGCAACGGTACCAAGCAACGAATTCTCTTCGAAATCGTCCACGTTCGGGAAGACCCCGAAGCACTACAAATAGAGAGGACCGCTACATCACCAATATGGCTCTACGTCAACGCACAACCACTGCACGCCGATTACGTGACAATCTGCGGACTGCGACTGGAACTCGAGTGTCTGATCAAACCATACGCAATCGTCTGAGAGCTAATAATTTACGCTGCCGCCGCCAGGCTTTTCGACCACCACTCCTACCACGTCACAGAACGGCCAGACATCACTGGTGCACGCTTCATCTACGGTGGCAACGTGTTCAGTGGGGTCGAGTGATGTTCACTGATGAGTCCAGGTTTAGTCTCCAGTTCAACGACGGTCGGGTACGTGTCTACAGACATCCTGGGGAGCGCTTCCCTGACGTTAACGTTAGACAAAGTCACCGTTTCGGTGGTGGCAGCGTCATGGTGTGGGGCGGCATCTCTATCCACCACAGGACCCCCCTCTATGTGGTGGATGGCAATCTGAATGGAATCCGATATCTGAATGAGATTATCCGGCCGTTGGTTCTCCCAGGCCTTCAGCAGATTGGCGGCGGGGCAGTTCTGCAGGATGACAATGCCAGACCCCACCGCGCCAGGTTGGTAACGGACTTTCTCAGACAACAAGGTATCGCCAGGATGGATTGGCCAGCATATTCGCCTGACTTGGACCCAACAGAGACGCCTGGGACGAATTAGGCAGAAGAGTTCGGGATAACCATGCCCCTCCGGCCAACCTTCATGATCTGGGTCAACTTCTTATGGCAGAGTGGCAGGCCATTCCCCAAGAGTTCTTCAGACGTCTGATTAACAGCATGACGCAACGATGTGTCGAGTGTATTCGCGCCACGGGTGGATTCACACACTATTAAACGAATGTTCTAATGTGTAAAATCCATATTTGACAACCTTCAACTTTGACAGCATGACATGTGACTTTCTTGTATACAGTGACGTTTATTTGTGGTTTTTTGTAAATATGGAACAATAAATAAAATTGTTGGTGTCTAATACACACTAAAACTAGTATATATACATCACCAGTTATAAACACTCGTCCGACCAATACATCACCAGTTATAAACACTCGTCCGACCAGTACATCACCAGTACATCACCAGTTATAAACACTCGTCCGACCAGTACATCATCAGTTATAAACACTCGTCCGGCCAGTACATCACCAGTTATAAACACTCGGCCGACCAATACACCACCAGTTATAAACACTCGGCCGGCCAATACACCACCAGTTATAAACACTCGGCCGGCCAATACATCACCAGTTATAAACACTCGGCCGACCAATATATCACCATTTATAAACACTCGTTCGACCAATACATCACCAGTTATAAACACTCGGCCGGCCAATACATCACCAGTTATAAACACTCGGCCGGCCAATACATCACCAGTTATAAACACTCGGCCGGCCAATACATCATCAGA